>NW_017671449.1:73349-100022 GCF_001879085.1 Nicotiana attenuata | reverse complement strand
CCAACCTCCAAAAACTCCAACTACTAAAAACTTAACGTTTTTTTCGTTTAGTTTTTAACGTTTTTTAGTTTTTTACCGTTTTTCGTTACCATACCCCCCCCCCCCCCCCACCCCACACACACACACCTCCCCTGCCACCACCGCTACCCCAGATTTTTTTTTTATATATATTTTTATTTTTAGTTTTTTCATCTTTCGATCTATAGGTTCGAAATTTTACAAGTTTCAAAGTTATGAGTCCGGAGGTTTATGTGTTTGGAAGTTTACGGGTTTAGAAATTAAAAAGTTTACGGGTTCGAAACTTCGCGATTTTGAAAGTTTAGCGTTTCAAAAGTTTTTGAAATTTATGCGCTTGGAAGGTTGTTAGTTGGAAAGTTTATGGCTTCATGTTTATTGTATCTAAATTATATATGAATACTCTTGAGAAGTTATTTTCCTTAATTTGCGTACCAAACACCGAAAAATGAATAAAATTACTACATGTTTTCCAAGAAAATATTTTCCGTTATACCAAATACACCTTTAAAATAAAATTGTATCCTTATGTAATTTTTTAAAAGTAATTGTAACATATTTAAATAAGTATTAAATTAATTGTATTCTATGTAAATTCATCCTGAAGAATTAACTAGATTAACAGCTCATATTACAAAGTGAGCTGATTTTTTTGTATTTTTAATAGCTAGCTGTGCCAAAATATATTTTTCCTAATTTTTAGCATTTATTTTAAGTAATATTTGGATATCATTACCGGTTAATTTAAAAGAACTCAAATTTTCTCAAAATCCTTACCTCTTCCAGTTCTGCAAAACTCTCTCTCACCCCTCCCGATTTACACAAATCCTTACACTCTCGATTTTTTCTAAACTACATGTTAGTGTTATGGTGAATTTTAATTATTAGTAGTAATATTAAATATATTTTTTTGATGTACATGTTTCTGTATATACAATGCATATTATTTATATATAATTTGTATATGAGATGTATAAAATTCAGATTTAAATGGGCATATGTATTGTATAACTAATGCATAGTTATATATACAATAATTATATTATGTATATTTGACTTATAATGAGATTTATTATTTAGACATTTATCTTGTACACATGGCATATGTGCTGTATAATTAATGTAGAATTATATATACAATAATTATTTTGTGTATATAGTATAATTTGTATATGAGATATATAATCCATACGCATTTTATACAACAACAACAACGATGACGACGATGACAACAACAACAACAACAATAACCTAGTGAAATTCAAGTGGGGTCCGGGGGGTAGTATGTAGTATGTACACAGACCTTATACCTCATCCGAAGGAGTGAACAAGTTGTATCCGATAGAGCCTCAGCTCGAGAAGATGGAAAGAGACAATGGAACAGTAACAACAAAGGAAGCCAGAAAGATAACACTAGCAATGTAATTACCAGAAAATAGAAAGAAAAGCAATAACAATGGCATAGTACTCCAGACACAATTGAGTAATATGGACACAACAAGAACCACTAGCATCATAAGAAAATACTATCAGACTAACCTCCTACAACCTAACCCGCAACCCTAATGAAGTATAATAGGGACACAACTGGAGCCACTAGCAGCATAAGACAAAACACTATCAGACTCCTTCCTCCTAACCTACAACCCTAAAGCTCGACCTCCACAACTACCTATGAAGGGCCATGTCCAAGGAAATCTGAAGTCGCACCTTGTCCTACTTTATCACCTCGCCCCAATATGTCTCAGGCCTCCCTCTACCTTTTATCATACACGTCAAGGTCAGCCATCCACACCTCCTTACCGGAGCATCCAAGCTTCTCCTCCGTATGTGCCTAAACCATCTAAGTCTAGCTTCTCGCATCTTGTATTCCATGGGAGCCACGTCCACCTTCAACGTATATTTTCATTCCTAATCTTATCCAGCCTAGTGTGCCCGAACATCCTTCTCAACATTCTCATTTCTGTTACTTTCATCTTCTTGATATGAGAATTCTTGACTGGACAACACTCTGCACTATATAACATGGCTGGTCTAACCGCCACTCTATAGAACTTACCTTTAAGTTTCGTAGGCACCTTCCTATCACACAAGACGCCAGACGCTAGCCTCCATTTCATCCACCCCACCCCACCCCACCCCTATACGGTGCGTGACATCCTTGTCAATCTCTCCATCCTCCCGGATAACCGACCCCAGGTACTTGAAGCTCTATTTCTTAGGGATAACTTGAGAGGCACGCCTCACGTCCATGTCCGCTTCTCCCCACACGCTGCCATTCCACGTATTTTGTCTTAGTTCTGCTCAACTTGAAACCTTTAGACCAAGGGTTTGTCTCCAAACCACCAACCTATCATTAACACCGCCTCGTGTCTCATCAATCAAACTATATCATCAGCGAATAACATATACCATGGCACCTCCCCTTGAGTATGATGTTATTGCGTCCATCGCCAGAGCAAATAAGAACGGGCTGAGCGCAGATCCTTGGTGTAACCACATAACAACCGGTAAATGCTCCGAGTCACCCCCACTATCCTAACTTGAGTCTTAGCTCCTTCGTACATGTCCTTAATCATCCTAATATAAGCTACCGGAACACCTTTCACCTCCACGTATCTCCACAGAACTTCCCTAAGGACCTTGTCATATGCTTTTTCTAGGTCAATAAACACCATGTGCAAATCCTTCTTCCTATCCCTGTATAGTTCAACCAACCTCCTTTTAAGATGGATAGCTTCCGTAGTAGATCGACCAGACATGAATCCGAACTGGTTATCGGATATCGACACCGACCTTATTAGCCTCACTTCTACTACCATATTCCAAACTTTTATGGTATGACTTAGTAACTTGATACCCCTATAGTAATTACAATTATGGATATCACCTTTGTTCTTGTATAGCGCTATCATAGTACTCCGCCATCATTCTCCCGACATCTTTTCTTCGTCCTGAAAATAACATTAAACAACCCAGTTAGTCACTACAATCCTGCTCTAACCACATACCTCCAAAATTCTACCAGAATTTTTTCTGGCCCGGTCGCTCTGCCCCTGCTCATCTTACGCATAGCCCCCATGACCTCCTCGACCTTAATGCGCCTACATGCTTCTCCTTCGCACGTGCCTGAACCATCTAAGTCTAGCTTCCCACATCTTGTCTTTCATGGGAGCCACGCCCACCTCACCTGGATACCTTCATCCCTAATCTTATCCAGCCTAGCGTGCCCGCACATCCAACTCAGCTTCCTTTATTCTATAACTTTCTTCTTTTGGATATGAGAATTCTTAAGTGAGCAATACTCTGTACCATGCAACATGGCTATGTATTATTAAATTCTGTATATGATTTTCAGTTTTAGTATGTCTAAATGCCACTGATTAAGTATTTTGCTGAATATGATATTTTCGTTTAGTGCATACAATTAATATTTTTATAACACAATTTTAAACAATGTGAGTATATCTCTTGAGATTTGAACCAAAGACATTTGTGGGGGTTTGAAAGCGAACGTGATTCTCGGCTGATTTTTTCTGGCCTCTTTTTCCTCTTCGTATTGTTTTGTAACGGGTAGCGATAAAGTCTGTGTACATTTTACCTTTTTCGAACTCCACCCATGAGATTATATTAGTTTTTATCCACATTTTTTATTTGACTGTAATAATATAGGTTTTTTGAATTATTATCTATAGTTATTTTTTAAATATTTGAACGGATAAGTTTTTATTCTGCTTACACTAATAGTTATATTATGTTGATACAAAGATTATATGACACATGAAGCATGCATGGCATCTGATTAAACAAGAAACTAATAGATAAAAATGGATCGAACAATGATGACAACATTGAAATAAAGCCAAAGGGGATAAGAATAAAAAATGTAGATAAAAAATTAAGTTTAGTTGGGGATTGGGGAGTTGGTGGGGGTGGGGGTGGGGGTGGGGTTGGGGGGTGGGGGTGGGGTTAAATGAAGCAAATGGAGTAGAGAGTATTTAATTGTGGTGAAAAAATGGAAGCATATTGATGGGAGTTGGATTCTCCTCACACAGTGCAACATCTCAAGAGAATGTCTTTGGCAATCATCTCTCCCTATTGTTTTCCCTCTCTTCTCTAATCATTTTTCTTCAACTAATTAATTAATACCTTTTATTTAAATACAATCAGAAATCGATCTCTTCCTCTCTATTCTTCATCCCTATGCCGACACTTACATCAATTATTAGTTAAAAGATATTTTTGTAACTTTCTTATTTAAAAGTATTCTTCAACTTTGTTTTAAGTTATTTTTTTTAAATTAAAAAAAGAAAACAATGAATAAGTAGAGATATTTGAAGGACCCAAAATATTCTTTTAATAATGTTCTCTTCGTCACTCACGTGTCTCATTTCCTATTTGACATTAGTTGTTTGTGAAATTCGTCAATACATCGGATGTGTATTAGTCATATCGGTTGAAATACACACGTGATTAATAGATTTGTACAGCTATATTTGTTTGTTAAGAGGTGTTAGAATGTTAGTTGTAGAAGTAGGAGCCTATATATAATATAATATAATATTATATATATTATAATATATGTGTGTGTGTGTGTGTGTGTGTGTGTGTGTGGTGTGTGTGTGTGTTGTGTGTGTGTAATGTGTGTGTGGGGGGGGAAGGGGGGGGAGGGGGGGGTTTATGTATTTTACCTAATATTTTTCAGAAAATTAGTTATAACCGACTTTTCCTCTACTGTCTCTTCTTCTTCGATTTCTTATGTGAGCTTCTTCCACTCTTTAATGGTGGATTTTAACATGGTATCAGAGCTCGAGTAGATCGATCGAAGTTAGGGATTACAGGTTAATTCAAACTCTGAAAACATCAATAGAAAATTCGAAGCTATTTTTCTGAAAAGTAGCCATGGCGAATTTGGACATTGATAATCCCCGTCATCCTCTGTATTTGCAACCTTCCGATAATCCTGACAATATCATTATATCGATACAACTCAAAGGAACTGATACTCAGTTTGGAGCAAGGCGATGGTGATTACATTGCAAGCAAAACGCAAGCTAGGGTTCATCGATGGGAGCTGTACAAAAGCTCAATTTGCAGTAGATCTGGAGGACGAATGGGAACGAGTGAATGCTACTGTACTGACGTGGATCATGAACACAGTTTCACCAGATTTGGTGAATGTAATTGTATACGCTAGTGATTCTCATGAGGTTTGGGTAGATTTGCAGGATCGATTTGACAAGGTCAACGGATCGAGGATCTACAACCTTCAACATGAAATAGCTACCATCTCTCAAGGTATCTCTAGTGTCTCAGTATATCATTCTAGGTTGAAATCACTTTGGGATGAATATAATTAAATGATACCTTCACTCCATGTTATGGCTGGTACTAAGGATTTCATCGAACACTTGGAAAAGCAGAAACTTTTTCAGTTCTTAATGGGTCTAAATGAGTCTTATAATGCAATTAGAAGTCAGATTCTACTTCAATCCCCATCACCTTCTGTTAGCCGCGCCTATGCAATGGTAATAAACGAGGAGAATCAAAGAACAGTGTTTGAGACTAATTCACATATTAATATACGAATGAAGTGAATGATTCGACAGCCCTCATGAGTTCTAAAGATAATCAGCCAAAGTTTAGGAGGTTCAATAATTTATATTGTGAGTATTGTTGAAACAAAGTACACACAAGGGAAACTTGTTACAAATTGGTTGGATATCCACCTGGTTTTAAAGGAAAGAGACAACAGCAATATAGGCAAGCTAACATGGTTGTGTGATGACAATTCTGGTAAGAGTGCTGTTGTAAATTAGGATAATGTTGGGATGAACCAAGGGATGTTGAACTTCTTTACAGATGAGCAATATAATCAGATCATGAAGATGATAAACAAGGATAATTCAGAAGTGCATGCATCAAATATGACAGGTAATGCTAATTCACAGTCATTAGAGACTATAGCTGATTTTTGGATTGTAGATATTAGTGCTACTGATCATATGGCATCAAACAGTGAGACGTTGAAAACAATGACTGGTCTGCCTGACTCCAAGAGAGGTAATGTAAACCTACCAAATGGTAAGACTATGCATGTCATCTATAAAGGAAGTTACAATATTACAGATCATGATGAGATACATGATGTATTATGTGTGCCTGATTTCAAGTACAACTTGTTATCTATGTCAAAGTTAACTAAAGAGCTGCAATGCTCAGTTAATTTTTTCCCAACATTTTGTGTCTTTCAGGACCTATACACTGGGAGAGTGAAGGGGATTGGTAAGGAGAAAGGTGGCCTCTATATCCTAATTCCAAAAGGGTCCAACAAAAACAGAATGGCACAAAGGGTTAGTAGCTGTCTAGTAGAGGGAATGCAAGCAGACTTCACTACTTGGCATAAGAGACTTGGGTATGTGCCAGTTTGATTCATGAAGCAATTAGATTTCCATAAGAATAAAAAGTTTTCTGATTGCGAACTCAATAATTGTATTATATGTCCTTTAGCTAGGCAAACAAGGAAGCCATTTCCTTTGAGTAGCAACAGAGCTGAAGACATTTTTCATTTGATTCATGTGGATATTTGGGGTCCATAAAAAGTGCCAACGTATAATGGAAATAGATATTTTCTAACTCTTGTTGATGATCATTCTAAGATGATTTGGATTTTTCTAATAAAGTTGAAAAGTGACATTGTAGTTGTGTTAAAATCTTTCCTTAAAATGGTACATACACAGTTTGGTAGGACTGTGAAAGTGTTAAGAACTGATAATGGTGCAGAGTTTTTTAGCCATGAATGCAGGGATTATTTGACAGACAATTGCATTCTATATCAAAGCAGTTGTCCACATACTCCACAGCAAAATGGAGTAGTGGAGAGAAGGCATAGACATGTCTTGGAGGTGGCAAGAGCCTTGAGATTTCAAGGCTCTATTCCTTTGCAGTTCTGGGGAGATTGTGTGTTAGCTGCAATATAGCTAATCAATCGATTGCCTTCTTCAATTCTAGCAGGGAAGTCTCCATATGAGATCTTTCACATGAAACCACCCAATATGGCACACTTAAGGACTATTGGGTGTTTGTGTTTTGCCACAGTAGCTGAAAGGGTGGATAAATTCTCTCCTAGAGCTATTACTGCAGTTCATATGGGATATTCAGTGTCTCAAAAGGAGTACAAGTTGTATGACCTAAGGCAAAGAAAGTTCTTTGTCAGTAGAGATGTTACTTTTAAGGAGGACATCTTTCATTTTTAACTGGGAAAGGATGATGCACAACAAGCTCCTATGTTCTTAGAGCTGAAGCAAAGAGAAGAAGGTCATTCCCTGCATCAACAACAAACTCATATGCCAGAAGAGGAACATGAGACTGTTAATCAGGACTTTTTGCATGGCCATGAATTGATACAACAAGAAAATGGTCAAGACCTTGTTGGGCAGGCACCAGTTGCTGAAGCTGGTCATCATGAGTAGATGCCAATTGCAGAGGTCACTGCAGATGTTCAAGTTGCACAACTCAGAAGATCCAATAGAGGTTCCAAACCACATATTTGGATGAAAGATTATGTTTGTCCACTTAATGGAGCATCCTCATCCACCTGCATGTATCTAATATCCAATTATCTGAGTTATAGTGATTTATCAGCCACTTATCAATCTTATTTGATAGCAATCTCACAGGAAACAAAACCTGCATCATACACAGAAGCCATGAAGGACCCAAATGTGGGTTGAAGCAATGAAGGCAGAAGTGGATGCTTTGGTTATGAACAATACTTGGAAGATAGTGGATATTCCTAAAGGTAAAGTACCTATTGGATGCAAATGGGTATACAAGATCAAAAACAGATCTAATGGAGAAGTTGAGAGATTTAAAGCAAGGCTTGTTGCCAAGGGGTACAGTCAACAAGAAGGTATAGACTATCGAGAGACTTTTTCTCCAGTAGTTAAGATGGTTACAGTGAGAACTGTTATTGCACTGGTAGCTATGCATCAATGGCCACTCTTTCAAATGGATGTCTACAATGCTTTTCTTCAAGGTGACCATGAAGAAGAAGTTTACATGCAGTTACCACCTGGTTTTAGCAGCCAAGAGGGGGGGGGGGGATTCTAAGGGCTGTAGATTGATCAAATCACTTTATGGCCTTAAGCAAGCTTCAAGACAATGGAACTTGAAGCTCACAGAATCTCTCTTGCAAGCAGGTTTCACTCAGAGCAAACATGATCATTCTCTGTTCATCAACGGTGAAAATGGACAACAGGTCATCATCCTAGTATATGCTGATGACCTTCTTATCAGTGGGAGTGACATCATAATGATTCAAGAAGTAAAGCATAAACTGCACAAGGCTTTCAGGATCAAGGACCTGAGACATTTGAAATATTTTCTAGGCATTGAGGTATGCAGGCTTGGAAAGGGAATTCTTTTATGTCAGAGAAAATATGCTTTAGAACTTATAGCAGAATTGAGATTATCTGGTGCTAAACCTGCCATTACACCAATGGAGTAGAATAAAAGGCTTACAACTGTTAAGTATGATGAACATTGCCATTTGGATGATGATCCAACACTAATAGATGTGAGGGGCTATCAGAGATTGATTGGGAAGCTCTTATATTTGACCTTAACAAGACGTGACATTGCTTATAGTGTGCAAACTCTGAGTCAATTCATGCAAGCTCCCAAGCAGTCTCACTTGGAAGCAGCATACAGAGTAGTGAAATATGTGAAGAATGAGCCTGGCCTGGGGATTCTTATGAATTCAGTTGGAAACATGACTCTTAATGCGTATTGTGATGCAGACTGGGCGAGTTGTCCTAACTCAAGAAAAGCAGTCACTGGATATCTTGTGAAGTTTGGTGAATCACTGATTTCTTGGAAATCTAAGAAGCTGGCCACAGTGGCAAGAAGTTCAGCAGAATCTAAGTATAGAAGCATGGCCTTGACTGTTTCTGAGCTGATTCGGCTAGTATGAATGTTCAAGGAGTTGGGAATAGAGATTTCAACTCCAATTCAGATCCACACGGATAGCAAAGCAGCTATGCAAATAGCCAATAATCCAGTTTTTCATGAAAGGACCAAGCATATAGAGATAGATTGCCGTTTCGTAAGGGAAAAGGTGCAGCAAGAACTGATATGTCCTACATATGTGCCAACAGAAGAACAAGAAGCTCATTTACTCACTAAGGGACTAGGGACTGCTCAACACTATTATTTGATGTCAAGCTAGGCGTGTTAAACATTTTTATCACACCTAGCTTGAAGGGGGTGTTGAAATACACACGTGATTAATAGATTTGTACAGCTGTATTAGTTCGTTAGAGGTGTTAGAAGTTAGTTGTAGAGGTAGGAGCCTATATATATGTGTGTATAGGGGTTTATGTATTTTTCCTAATATTTTTCAGAAAATTAGTTATAACCGACTTTACCTCTACTGTCTCTTCTTCTTCGATTTCTTATGTGAGCTTCTTCCACTCGTTAATGGTGGAATTTAACAATATCTATACGAAAACTTGATTTAGGTTTAAATTTTATACAAATTATACTTAGGATTGGGGGAGGGGGGAGGATATGGTGGGGTTGAGGGATGGGATGCGACCCCACACCTTTTTTAGACCCGCAGCCACTAAACAGGAGGTCACGTTTTTAGTGTCGGAAGGAAGAACTGCTCTCTCTATTTTCTTGATCATTTTTTATTACATTAGGGGAGGTCCATTCTTAAATGTTAAATAAACCAAAAATACATAACACTTAATCATAATTAAGTGATAAATATGTGCGTGAAATATATATGTGTGTGCTGCATTTCTTGACATTCAAATAATTGGTACAAGTACCTGATCAATATCAATCAAATATTAGGGATAATCTTAGAAATAACTAGTTACGTTGTTGCAAAATGTCGCTCACTACTATCGGCTTAACCCGTATTTCGTTATCCAGGATACTAAACTTGGAATTCGACCAATGATTTATAGACAATGTTGTCCTTGTTTTATTCATTTAACATTTTTGAGAAGAGATCCATAACTCGGCTGCTTTTCTTTAAGAAAATTACTAATATATGATCACTTACCACATTTTCCCACAAGGAATATCTCCGAGACAGTAGAAAAAATAGTTATACGATTTATGTGGATATTAGTGGTGGAGTCAAATTTTTTATTAAAGGGTCAAAATATAAATTAATAAATATACATAAAATAAAAGAAATTATCTAACAGTACAATATAATTTTCCGGCGAAGGGGTATCGATTGACATTCTTTGGTTGAACATGGCTATGCCAGTGATTGAAGTACATAGAAAGTAATTACTCCCTCTTCCGCATTTTATTTGAAGGTGTTTGGGTTTTGAAAGTCAAATGAATCCTTTTTTACCGTGTTTTTTTCACATACCTTTTAAATATTTTCACTTGCCAATTATTATGACTTATAGTATTTTTTGCATAGTTTTTAAATATGTAAATTTTATTTTAAAAAAAAACTTTAAAGATTCTATGTTTAAATTGATGGTCAAAATTAAGTAATTTGAATCTCGATAAGCGAAAAATGCCATATAAATTGGGATGGAAGGAGTACAAGATTCCGATCTAAATATTTACTTTCATTATTTCTTAGTATATCTTTTGTGTTATAAATAGAATTGTATTTATGGTGAATGTCTATATTTAGAGAGATTCTAGAGTTTATTACTTGGTGGCTAAGTCACCCTCTCCCTATAAATAGATGGTTCTATTCTATTGTAATTCATCCCAAATCAATAAGAATTCTCTCTCTCTACTTTTCTCTACAATACTCTTCTTCTTCTTTTATTGTTTCATAACATGTTATCAGCACGAGACTCTAACCAATTGAGTAGAAGCTTTGGGATTGAGCATAATGATTGTCAATTGTTCCATGAACTTCCTTCATGATTAAATTCTGGATTTAAGGTAAGTATTTTACTTTATTTTTCTCTTTTAAATTCTTGAAATTCTATAATTTGATTTTATATACAAGCAAAGACAACAAAGTTTGATTATAACTCTAATGGAGTTTGTAAGAAATTTTAACCACCTGAAGTGGTAAAATTTCTATGCCTTGCCATGATCAAATTCATGTATGATTGTGGGCAAAGAGGTGGAAACCCGTCCCATTGAATTTGCTTCATTTTCATACCCTTAAGAGAATGTGATAGCTGTATGTAATACGTCTGAAAGAAGATAAAATTATTACCGTAAAGGTATTAATGAATGTGGACGTGGCAATAGACGAAATTATAATCGTCATCATTGTGATAATGAGAATTATAAGGATTTTCAAAATAATCCTTCACTTTGTGAAAGTAATATTTGTCATTGATTTGACATGAGATTTTATTAAGCACATATAGATGATTATGGTCCATTCATGATGTGAATGTGACAACATCTAATTTACGAATACATATTCATTCTTCAAAGAATATGAACGTGCTAGTGGTAGTGAATATACCGCACTCACCTCTAAAAGGAGGTTTGAGATGATATAAGAATGGCATGAATGGTCATTGCTCACGTACCTATTGTACGCCAAAATATTTTGGCATTGTGATTATTAAAAGACAACAATAATGCAAGAAACAGATCTTGCATATAATCCATAACCATAATGGTATAACTTTCTCTTTAAAAGAGATATTCACCATATGGATGTGGATAAATATGTAGTAGTACCAAATTAATTGAGAGCTCTGGAAGAGCCAATTATTACTATTTTGGAGAAACACAATTGATTACCAATAAGGTATTGTGTTGTAGTAAGTCTCAAAGAAACTTATTCAGTTTCCAAAGTATACGCGAAAGCGGTTGATTATATTGAGACTATAAATAAAGGAAAGATTTAATATCTTTTATTACTGCAACTTGTAGCGGGATAATATGTATGTGAAAAGCTACCCGCTTTATTCTCCAGTTTGTACTACACAAATAAAAGAATACCACACTAAAGTGGATGTTTATTGATATAAAAACCCATATCATAATAAACTTGGAGTTTATTGATAATTGCACACGTCATGGTGTAAACCTGAAGTTTATCAATATTGATAATTTATTCAGTTGGCATAATTGGTTTACCCATATCAATTTAAGTATGATGTGCAAAAATAAAAGAGAATTCACATGGGTAAATATTAAAGAACTAGAAAGTTCTTTACGAGTTCTCTTATGTTGGTTGTTCTCATTAATTAATATACCAACTAAAATTGGGATTGAATCCCATGAATGCTGGAAATATCAAAGGTGAATATGGGCCCATTCACCTGCCATGTATACCACATAAGATGCATCTATGAGATGGTTACATGTGCGATTATTATTAATCCGCAACATGGTGTTTGCGAGGTAACTTGCTCAATAATTTGATTTGGAGCATAATTTCCAGATTTTTTATTCAAGATATCATCTTGATAAGTTGGTTTCTACATCACAGTTGGTTTAGCAAAAGAATTTATTGAGTGCCTCCACTTAATAGCTAAGCTATTACTTATGAGAACAAAGTTATCTATATCAGTTTGATATACGTTATATACGAAAGTATATTCTTTTCTCCCCTCACAAGTGGTTCAGGGTCAGGAACCAAATAATTTCATCTTATTATTATTGATGTGTGGTGTATATTTTGAATAACACCATAACGCACAAAGGTGGATTCTCAAAGTTGAGGAAAACAAGTTAGTTTTTCTAACATGAGGGGGAGACATGATAAGCAGTTGAGAAAAAGTTATGTGGAATGAATTATCATTTGTACATCTAGATCCTCGAATAAGATAATATGAACTTGAAGTTCATAAAAGGATAATTCATGTGCAATTTATTGCAAAGCATGCCAGACGCATTTGCTGACCCAAAGAAAGTAACTATATTCTCGCTACAAATGCTCATATTATAATAGTCCTAGAAGGACAAAGTCGGTACGCTTAAAGCGTATAGATAGATTGGTTTCAAATAAAGTTCTTGATAAAGAAGGTGAGCAACTGACCAAAATGATCATAATAAAGGAGGCAAGTGATCTAGAAGATCACATGACATAACACTTCATAAAATCTCATGAAAGATTTAGGTACCTGAACATATGACTGAAGAGATCTCTATGTTATGTCTTTATGAAAAATAAGGAGGTTGGAACCGATATAAAATGTTTGTCGACGGCATTGATAATAGCGCTAAATATATATGTGAGGATCTTATGTCTATAGAAATAATTCAAGTAGAATTGGTTTCATATGAAAGACATGTTGTTTTGGACCTGCAGTTCAAACACTTGAAAGTATAAAGTCAATAGTGTGTGCAATCACTTTTATTTATCTTATATGTCTAGCATGACATGAAAACTTGATATGCATCTAAAGTCTACTATATGGCTTACATGACTTAACTTATATGACAATCCATGAAGGATTTAAGTTGCTCGAAGCATATACAATTCTTGATCATGAAGTACTACATCCTCAGTGCAATTTGTGCATATATGTATCTTGCTATAATTATAAGCATGATAATATGATAGTGAGAATCTCTATGGAGATATTGAAGAGCCATTCCACGACATTATATGAAGACATTATATATATATCAAGAATGATGATTTCAAGGTGCAATATATTCATTCAAGTTAATATGCCTGATTTGTTCATCAAATCTCTACCAAAGATCTCTTGAAGATGGTGCACAAGATTGGAATGCGAAGGCTAAAGGATGTGAATTGATGATCTCATCAGGGGGAGTTAATGCGCGTTGCACTCTTTTTCCCTTACAAGGTTTTGTCCCACTGGGTTTTCCTTGCAAGGTTTTTAACGAGGCAACCAATAGGCGCATTTCTAAACATGTGTACTCTTTTTCCTTTTCAAGATTTTTTTTCCCATTGGGTTTTATTTTAGTTAAGGTTTTAACGAGGCACATTATCTGTTGAATAGACATTCAAGGGAGAGTGTTATAAATAGAATTGTATTTATGGTGAATGTCTATATTTAGAGAGATTCTAGGGTTTATTACTTGGTGGCTAAGTCACCCTCTCCCTATAAATAGAGGGTTCTATTCTATTGTAATTCATCCCAAATCAATAAGAATTCTCTCTTTACTTTTCTCTACAATACTCTTCTCCTTCTTTTATTGTTTCATAACATTTTGGAATTAATTTATGGGAGAGAACAATGATGATGATCATATTGGTGCACGCAGGGAGCGTGGATCTGTCTATATATAACTTTTCCCTTTGATCTTTTTCAGTCGAGAAATATGACAAAATTAAATCTCATCCAGAAGAATTGCTGGAGCTTCCTTTTCTTTTTCCTCCACTTTCCTTTCTTCTCACCTTTTTTGTTTCTTTTTGGGTCAAACAAATTTCTTCTGCTTTATTTGGGAAAGCTATAATAGGCATTCGTCACTGCTATTAAAATGGAGTTTAGATTTTAGCCATAACAATATAAATATTATATCAGTGGAAGTAGATAGCTAGGTTATGATTGATACTGAAAGGAAGAAAGAAAAAAACATGCATGGTGATTGCCAGCACGTTCTCTCTTCAAAGAGGAATATTACAGCTCCATATATAACACATATCAACCCCACCCCCTAAACCAAAATGTATTCAATTTGACCACCTTTTTTTAATTTCCTAATTACCGTACCCTATCTAATAAATTTAATTACTGGAATTTGTTTCAGTACACATGGTGTACTAATTATTACAGCATTTTTATTTTCATTACCAAAGGTATTACCTAATTTTCTTAACCAGTAAGTTTTTCTTCTGATTCCTTTTCTTTTTTTTTCCCTGTTTACCGTGAAAATGTAATAATAATTAAATTTGTTGATGAGACTCTAAAAATACGTGATCTATTTTTATGCTAGTTGTAAAACAGTTGATGCTATGTGTGTGAAGTGTAAGGACGAGATTCGAGCTAAAATAGAGTTATAATCGAATCGATAAGTTAGCCGTTCAGGGCCTCGAGCTAGTCGGTTTGGGGCCTCGAGGTCGATTCCCGAGCTCAGGCTCGAGCTATTAGGGGCAGTCGGGGAAGGGCTAACAGTCGTGATATAATTAAAGGAGGCTCTTTATGGCCAATGATAAGCAATAAATGAAGAACAAGTATGAAGATAGTAAATAAGAGCAACAATATCGAGAGAGTGTGTTAGAGAGAAAAGAGAGAGAGAGTTATCATATATTTCGTGTAGAATAGTTGGAGCAACATCAGTCCTGTACAAAATAGTAAAGATCCCCTTATATAGAAGGGGAAACCTTATATGGTACGACATACATTAGTTTGTAAAGATATGAAGATGGGACAGCTAGATGTGACTCCCTGATCTGGGTTCAGAGTAAGCTGGCTAGACTTTGTCAGACTTAGCCGCGTGTCTTGAGAACTCCCCATTTTTACTTTAGCCTCGGGCGATGTTCTCTTCAGGCCGGGTGCCGACGAGCTCCGAGGAAGGAGACTCGAGCGCATCTTTGCAGCCTCGAGGCTGCGAGGTGATCTTCCAAAACGCCTTAATGACGGGAAATCGGACTCTTCGATTCTGCTGCATACAGATAGTCTCCGCGTTTTCTAGAACAAAGCGATAGGAAACGATCTTGATGCCCGGCTCTTAGGGCTTCCTACGATGACGCCGTACTGATGGTGATAACCAATGATGCCAACCTCCACGATAACCGGGGCATCCACATAGACTTGTCCTTTCAGCGTCATTCAGTATGCTGCTGATCCCAATCTTCAAGGTCATAATACTGCCGTCGACTCGTTTTTCAATGGCGCACTGATTGCGCCTGCCGATCCGTCTTTCAAAAGCATTGATGGCCGTGTCACCACCTCCTATAAATGGGGGCATTCTGGCATTATCTCTTCTGCTAAGTGTCTTCTTCCATTCATTCATCCCCTCATTATCTTCCTTCATTGCTAACCACCATGTTCGGGGCTCACGGCTCCAAGGTTGCGTGGTAGCATTTTCATCAGCTGCGTAATAGCCTTTTGCCCGAACTTCTCCATGTCGAACGAGATTATACCGTCTCAACGCTGCTGCTGTTGTTATTACGGCTGCTACTACTATTGTTATTGACTCGAGATGATGATACATGGGGGGCCGTCTTCCTCCGACTTAGAAAATCTTTTGGACTATACACCGCTGCTCACGAGGGGGCTCGGACTATACACCGCTACTCACCTTCATTCCCGGGCCCGGTGTATCGCTCCGCCCCTGGCTGGTAGCTTGCACAGCTCAATGTCCCAAGAAGTGAATTCAAAGTAGCCGTGCAAGCGAGGTCGACGTTCGCCAAGTCTGTTTTTGGTACGAGGTTCTCTTGGCCGATGAGGGTCCTCGACCTTTGGCGGGCTATGGCGTTTTTTCATCCCTTCCTGCTCCTCCTACTTTCTTCTTCGTCTTCTCCTCTGAAGTGCTACTTTGAGGGACTGGGGCGAGGTCGTTGAGGATGTACATCCAAGGAAATAGTGCTCGAAGACGTTGCCACTGGAGATAGACCTTCGAGGGTAGACTAGGTTTTCAGTCTTTTGCTATGTATATCCCTTTTTGCCTATTTGTTTCTGTGTAGGGACCCTTTGTAGGCTTTTGTAATCATACGTAAGGACCTCTTGCGGACTGTTGTAACCAAACGTTTATGAATATAAAATTTTTTTCTCGACTTTCGTCTTTGATGTTTGCCATTTTCTTTAACACTTGTGGGGATTCTGAATGTATGCCTCTGCTGATGATTGCCAATATCTAACTCGGGTGCGAGTATTCTTCCCGGTCTTTGGTCGATAGAAACGGCTCCTCTTTGAGCCCACCGTCGTTCCTCGGACCAAGCCCGAATTGGCCCGATCGACTCGGGCCATCGGGACTGTCGAGTCACATAAAAATAGTACCTCGAGCCTTGGACTTTTTGGAGAGCGGTCTCTGAGTGAGGGTTATCTTTATGCATCTGAAAACTTGCTTTGAGCCTGGCGTAGATAACCTTTTAAGGCGTTGTAGATAGGTCCCAGATGAGGGGTTACCTAGATATAGGCGGTGTCCTGAGGTCGAGCCTTTATGGGCGGAGCTCGAAGTGCTCGTTCTCCTTCTTGAGGGGAACCTTCGAGATCGGATACCATCTTGAACTCTGTAATGGTGCTGAAGGCTTCCTGGAGCCTAACTTCCTGTTGATGGAGGTCCTCGAGGTCGGCTACCACCTCGAGACTGGAGATTATGCCATTGGATTTTTTAAGCCTAACTTCTTGTTGATGGAGGTCCTCGAGGTCGGGTACCACCTCGGGACTGGAGATGCCATTGGCTTTTTTAAGCCTAACTTCTTGTGGATGGAGGTCCTCGAGGTCGGGTACCACCTCGGGACTGAAGATGATTCCATTGGCTTTTTTAAGCCTAATTTCTTGTTGATGGAGGTCCTCGAGGTCGGGTACCACCTCGGGACTCGCATCGAAGTTATTGGCCTCCCGGGGCCTATCTTGATCAAGCCGACCGTTGTTGTTTCCCCACATATATATGGGGTTGCTTCCGCTTCTTGGGAGACCCCATTATTTTTAGATAACTATCCTTCTATTTCAGCGTCGAGTCCTTCGTTACCTTAGCACCAGAGTGTTTGTGTAGGTTCTCGCTTTAGCTCTTATAGTCTTGCCATAGCCATGACTGCTACTTCGGGGTTTTCTCGACAGAGAGGGGAGAGGACCCGCGGGAGTTTACCTTAAAGACTACGTCTTTGATAAGAGAGGAGCACCTTGAGTTGGTGAGGAGAGACTGCGGATGGGAGGAGAAGGCAGCGTTACAGGTGCTTCCCCTGGGCGAAGGTATCACGGACCCTGCCAATGGATTCCTGAATGTGTATACGTATCCTTTCACACTGGGACCTCTCGATAGGGTTGTGCTCGACTTCTGTTTGAAGTATCGTGTTACCTTGGCGCAGATACACCTGTCATTTTGGCGAATAGTGTTGATGATGAGGTTTTTTGCGGAGGAGGCGGGGCTTGAATTCATGCTCAGCCATCTCGTCAGGTTGTACCGGCCCTTTTACCATCGAGGTCTGCTAACCTTGCGGTGCCGTTCGTCCACGCCCTTTGTTGTTGATGATGAGGAAGATAGAGATCGGGAGTGGATTAGTCGGTTCATCCGGGTCCGGACAGCTAACGTTATCCCCGTGGAACTTATGCCATTCCCCGATGAATGGAACTATATACGTTAGTAGAGCGTCCCGCGCTTTCTCAAATTTGCTCATGGTGAAAGCTAGTTTCGTAACCGTGTTTCCTCCTTTCTTGCAGCAATTTCATGGGCGTCGAGCGACGTTCCTGATCTGCCTGGTTGGGTCCGGGAGCTGGCGATCCACTCGAGCGCAGGTGGCGAGCTGTGTCCCGGGGCAGATGGGAAGCAAAACATCACGGTTTGTGCATGTACTACTTTTTCCTTATCCCTGTTAATTAGGAGAGACATTTTTCCCTTTTCGCGTATTAATCTTGCTGTCATAGGTATCGAAAAGCCTCCAGAGGCGAGGCTGCGCTCCTCCGGAGAGGGGGAGGGGTTGCCAGCTTCCGAGATAGAGGGCGACAATAATAAGATGGAAACGGCAAGGCGAAATGGGGCCGGGCCTCTGAGGCGGAAACATTGTCTGAGCCTGCTGCACCCGAGGTTTCTGGTTCTGGAAAGATGGCTCCTCCGAGCGATCGTGCTTCGACCGAGGTTGATTCTTCCGGGTCTGAGGGGACTAGATCAACAGATGTGTGCTCGGCCTTCGAGGAAGTCCGCCAACTTCACTTTGTGGTGAGCTTCGACATAGGCCTCCCGAATCCGCGACCTCCCTTCCTTATCGAGTTTTTCTTTTGCAGGCTTTTGACAGGCTTAGGTCCGAGTTGCTCCGCCATGGAGCTAGGCTCTAGAAAGCTCTGGATGAGGGTAGGTCCCTTAGGCTCCTTTGCAAGGAAAGGGAAGTTGAGTTGGCGCACTGGCGATATGAGGCGTACCGGAGTTCGAATTACGAGAGCTATTTGATGGAGCAGGTTCCGTCCTGGGCGAGTACGCGTCCCGCCTTTTAACTTCTGAGGTTAACTCTTCGCCTATCATAGCTGCAGAAAAAGATGGAGGCCCTGGAACGTCTTAGGGGTGAGGCCGACCGAGTCAGGAATGACTGTAGCGAGCTAAGAGCTCAGGAGCAGGTTCAAGCTTCAGAGGAGAAAGATGACTTGGCTAAAGTTCCTACCTTCGAGGTCCAACTCTGCTTAGCTCATGATAAGGCTTCAGTTCAAGCGGGTATGATCACGAAGCTTGAATTCGAACTTTCAAAGGTTAAGGCTGAGATCGTTGATGCTCGGACCGAAGCGGCATTGAACCATACTAAGGCCGATCAGGAGATGGAGATTTATTTGAAGGACGCTACCGATGCCCAAGCCGAGTTGAAGAGGGTCCTTGATCGTGGAAAGAGGATCGAAGAATATGCTCGTTGCAAGTCTCGAAGAAAGGTTCTCGAGGAGATCATTGCCAGGGTTTTGTTCTCTCGGAAGAGTTGGCGCGAGCGAGGGCGAACGAGCGTGATGCTCGGTTACTCCTGTCTGATGCCGAGGGGAGTGAAGATGAGGCCGGTAGGCCGTAGCTCTCAGGGGTGGGGCGTAGACCTCACCATTCCGTATATAGTATCTTTAGAGTATGTTTGTAGACGAAGAATGTATTTTTTCGCGTATGTATATAAAAGAAAAACCCTTTGCGGCTTTAGTTCTTCTGTACCCCTTCTTGTCCCTCATTTGGCCAGGTGAACTGGTCTCAGAGTCGGTGAGAATCCTTAAATTCGTCATATGGCCCTGGGGCGCATTAGGCTGGCCCGGGGGCTCTTACGCGCTCAGTCGATGCGACCTCTAGTTCAAGCAGGCGTCTGAGCACTTATGCTTTTGCTCAACTGTTTCGGGTAATGTCTCCGAGTCGGGTTTCGACTTGAGCTCATATGGCCCTCAAGCTTTTTATGTTTGCATGGGCTGGCGATAGTGGCTCTTACGCCTTTGATCGAAGCGATCTTTTATGTGAATGGCCCTGAGGCTTATTATGTTTGCGTGGGATGGCGACAATGGCTCTTACGCCTTTGATCGAAGCGATCTTTTATGTGAATGGCCCTGAGGCTTATTAGGCTGGCAACAATGGCTCTTACGCTCTGCCCTAAGGCATATGTAGTTAACTTTTTTGGGTCCTGTCTCCGAATCGGGTTACAACTCGAGCTCATTTGACCCTCAAGTTTTTAGATGAGCTGGCGACGATGGCTCTTACGCTGTGGGCCAATGCGGCCTTTTATGTAAGCTGGCGACAATGGCTCTTACGCTTAGGGTCGAAGCGGCCTTTTATGTAAGCTGGCGACAATGGCTCTTACGCTTAGGGTCGAGGCGACCTTTTAATGTAGGCTTTATTTTCCTCTTGTTAAGGACTTTTGAAATGATTTTGCCTGACCCGTCGTTGGTTCGGGAAGAACCTCGATTTCAAGTCGATTGTGGCGATGTTCAAGCACCTCGGAAGGTTTGACTCGTAGGTTGAGTAGCTCAAAGCCTTGTGATTTGGTGTTCCTCGATTATTTGGCACTAGTACATGTGTCTCCGCCATCGGGGGCTCGGCTGCGTGGACACGGTTCATTCGACCGTTTGGTCTGGTACATCATTTTCCCATTGGGACCTTATTTGGCATCTCTTGGCTCTTCTGAGCGGATGATCTTTCTAGAGGATATCCTTCGGCGCTCGGGATTGATAGCAAAAGAAGCCGTGAAGACTTGTTGGATTCCCCTTAGGTAGCATATAGGTGTTGCCTCGTTAAAAACCTTGCCGGTAAAACCCTCTTCGGGACAAAAGCTCAGTCGAAGGAAAAGAGTGCAACAGATGCTTTTAAAACCCTAAGGTCTCCGGGCTGGGTTAGCGCTTTTTGACTGCTTTGATCGAGTGCCTGCATAAAGGTTTAGTATAAAGTATAAAATGAAAAGGGAGATGGTTATACCTTATCGTGGGATGCGTTGGCGACGTTCCGAGCTCTGGTATGCCCCTGTTGTTTGTAATGAGGGCACGGTACGGTTCTCCTCTATGTCTAATCGGGCTTAGCCGAAGACGTAGTTTAATTATCCTTTGAGTCTTTCGAGAGTGGAGATATTGGTTCCGGTGCCACGTCATGCACCGCAAACATTTCCCTTGCCACGTGCTGTTTCCCGTGGATGGTTTTAATCTCGTCTTTTGTTGGGAATTTCATCATCTGGTGGAGGGTGGACGGTACTGCTCTCATGCAGTGTATCCACGATCGTCTGAACAAGGCGTTGTACCTCATGTCTCCTTCGATGACATGGAATTTGACATTTTGGGTCGTGTCAGCCACGCTGACCGGGAGAGTGATCTCTCCTTTCATTATTTCGCTTGCCATGTTGAATCCGTTGAGGACTCGACTGGCGGGCACGATTTGGTCTAGCAGTCTGAGCTGCTCTATTACCTTCGACCTGATAATGTTGGCCGAGCTACCAGGATCCACGAGTACACATTTTATTTGACATGTATTTACGAGGAAAGAGATTACCAGTGCGTCTTTATGAGGTTGGGACAAGGTATCGGAGTCCTTGCTGAATGTGAGTGCATCTTCGGGTACGTATCCCCAGGTTCGCTTTTCTCTGGTGATGGATATTTTGTCCTTCTCATCACGGGTTCCCGGGGAGCGTCGACGCCCCCTAATTCATGTGGATAACATGTCGTGGCTTGTTTGCTTCATTCTTCTTGGCCGCCTCTCTTTCTCGGAACTGATTTTTGGCTCAGTCGCTCAAGAATTCTCTAAGATGACCTTTATTAAGTAGCCTGGCTACTTCCTCTCGGAGCTGGTGACAATCCTCGGTTCTGTGGCCATGCGTGTTGTGAAATTCGCATAACAAGTTATGATTCCTTTGGGAAGGATTCGATTGTACAGGCCTGGGCCATCTGGTATCCTTGATTTTGCCGATGGCGAACACGATGTCTGAAACATCAACGTTGAAGTTGTATTCTGATAGGCGTGGTGCCCCTATTGGCCCCGTGTTTCAGTCGAATCCGGCTCTGTTAATGAGTCCCCGAGCATTCTGCCCTCGGTTGATCAGTCGGTCATTGCGAGTCGGGTTGCGTCTTGGGGCGTTTCTCCTATCTTCGGTTTATGGCTGATACCTTTCTTTATTTGGCTTCGACTCCTTTGCTAAGAGCCTGCTCGGGTATACTGAGCCCGAAGGGGCTCCTAATTGATCATCCTCGACCCTGATCTTTGACTGGTATCGGTTGTGGATGTCCGACCAAGTTACGGCAGGATACTCGATCAGATTCTCTTTCAGCTGCGTTGAGGCCACTGAACTCCGCTCGTTCAGGCCTTGAGTGAAGGCCTGTACCCCCTAATCGTCGGAGATCGGGGGTAGTTCCATTCGTTCCATTTGGAAGCGAGATACGAACTCTCGCAGCATTTCGTTCTCCCTCTGCCTGATCTTGGATATGTCAGACTTCCTTGTTGCTACTTTGATGGCACCGGCGTGTGCCTTTATGAAGGAGTCCGCCAGCATGGCAAATGAATCTATGGAGTTGAGCTAGGTTATGGTACCATATCATGGCCCTCTTTGAGAGCATTTCCCCGAACTTCTTCAGCAAGACGGACTCGATCTCGTCGTCTTTTATGTCGTTGCCCTTCACTGCGCAGGTGTAGGCGGTAACGTGCTCGTTGGGGTCTGAGGTCCCGTTGTATTTCGGGAGTTCCGGCATTCTGAACTTCTTTGGAATGGGTTTCAGAGCCGCTTCCTCCGGGAACGGCCGTTGCACGAACTTCCTCGAGTCTAGGCCTTTTAGGACTGGGGGCGCGCCTGGCATTTGGTCGACCCTGGAGTTGTAAGTTTCGACCTTCTTGTCGTTGGTTGCTATCATTTTTTCGCTTGACTCGATCCTTCTGGTAAGATCCTCGAGCATTTTTACGATAGAAGGGTCGGCTATCGAACCATTATTGCTCAATCTCTCCGGTACCTGTTCGGCCGGGGGAGTTGTTCCCGGTGCTACGGTGCCTGGAGTTTTTGGGTGGCTTTGCAGTTGAGCGATAGCCAGCTGTTGTGCCTGCAACATTTCCAAAATAACATGAAGGCTAACTTCCTGTTCTTCCCGAGCTGGGGTTTTTTGGGCTTCCTGTTGGTCGCCTTATTGTATGCTCCTGTCGGTGCGTGAGGTTTCGTCGATCTGCTATGCGTCGCGCGAGCCCGCATCCGCTGGAATCGGCCCAAGTGCGTTCTCGGGGTTCCGTGGTGGCGTACCAACAATTGGAACAGCCACACCATTTTCTTCGTGATTTTCGAGGTCGTCGTTCTCTACTCTGTTCACTGAGCCAGACATATTGACCTGAAATCGAAGATCTTGGACAAGAAAAAGTGTGAAAGATAACTGGCGTTGTGTAACGAGACCAGCAAGAAAATAACCACTATTATTTTTAGCCCCACGGTGGGCGCAAAACTATTTACCTTAAAAATGGTAATAATAATTTGTTGATGGGACTCTAAAAATACGTGATCTATTTTTATGGTAGTTGTAAAGCAGTTGATGCTATGTGTGTGAAGTTTAAGGACGAGATGCGAGCTAAAATAGAGTTATAATCGAACCGATAAGTTAGCCATTCAGGGCCTCGAGCTAGTCGGTTTAGGGCCTCGAGGTCGATTCCCGAGCTCGGGCTCGAGCTATTAGGGGCAGTCGGGAAAGGGCTAACAGTCGTGATATAATTAAAGGAGGCTCTTTATGGCCAATGATAAGCAATAAATGAAGAACAAGTATGAAGATAGTAAATAAGAGCAACAATATCGAGAGAGTGTGTTAGAGAGAAAAGCGAGAGAGAATTATCATATATTTCGTGTAGAATAGTTGGAGCAACATCAATCCTGTACAAAATAGTAAAGATCCCCTTTATATAGAAGGGAAAACCTTATATGGTACGACATACATTAATTTGTAAAGATATGAAGATGGGACAACTAGATGTGACTCCCTGATCTGGGTTCAGAGTAGGCCGGCTAGACTTTGTCAGACTTAGCCGCGTGTCTTGAGAACTCCCCATTTTTACTTTTAGCCTCGGCCGATATTCTCTTCAGGCCGGGTGTCGACGAGCTCCGAGGAAGGAGACTCCAGTGCATCTTTGCAGCCTCGAGGCTTCGAAGTGATCTTCCGAAACGCCTTAATGACGGGAAATCGAACCCTTTGGTTCTGCCGCATACACCTTCATTAGGAAGTTTATGTATGTATGTATGTATGTATGTATGTATGTATGTACATACTTATATACCCGCCAAACGAGAGATTTGAATAATATTATTCAAATAGTTTAACCTCTACTTAATTGTACTAACATGTAAAAAGCACATTACAAATAATATATTTGATAAACACCACTTGATGCATCAAGTATATATTTTGTGTTCGCGCAGGTCCTGAGAACCGTCACATCTCAAGAGAGTGTGATGTAGGCAATCTGCCCCAGTGACACTTAGAAAATATAAACATCGTGGAGATAATTATCTAGTCGGACAGCATCTACCAAAACTAAAGTGCTAACTTTAGGGTTAAATGTTTGTATTTCTTACTTTGTGCTTGAGAACAAGACACATGACTAATCATGTAATACATGTTGTTATTAGCATGCAGCTCATGATTAGTTCTCTAATGGAACCGAAGTTTCGGGCTTTCGGCACACTATAACACTATATATATCTCTCCAATTTTTGTTTGTTATTGAACTATAATATAATTGCTCAAAAATATCAGGGTTTTTTTTTTGTTTTTTTCGGGGACAACCTTTAAGGCTGATCAATAAATTATTACTCTTCATTTATTTGTCATCACAAGTTGAATTGTTTTTCCCCGACATTACAATTTGAACCACTATTTGAGTTAAGAAGATTTTGAATCACTAGGTGATGAGTTAAAAAAGAAATTTTCCGATATTAAGATAGTTTAATCGATTGTACACAAGTTATTTATTTTTGTGAATCCATTACTCAGATGGTCTTTTGACTATCCCAAATTATCTGCTAAAATCACTTATCTTTCGTTTGTAACAACAAAGTCATTTCAATATTCCTATAGCACTCAGAAAGTCACTCAACTAGATTTTTCAAATTTTTTATTGTCAAATACCTATTTTACCCTCTGAATTATCAATTTTTAAAACTTTTTAAATAATATAATTTTTTCTCTTTTTAATCTACATTGTGGACTTACAAACGAATAAATATATTTTATTGATAAAATAAAAATTAGTTTTTAGCTCATATAATGACGGAATAATAATATAATTGAGCATAATTTTCAAGAATATATAATGTGTGTTATAAAAATACCTTTATTTAAATACTTTTTTTATATTACGTGTATGAAATATATGTTTTGCAATCTTTTGGTTTCTCTCATTCTCAATTGTGTAAATAAATTTTTGAATTTTTGTTGTTAATATACTAAAATTATTATTACGAACAAATTATTCTAATTAATTTTTTACTATGCTCATTATTTTGTTATTCCAACATTATATATGCTTAAATACTTTTTTATTTTTTTAATTTATAAATAAAATTTATTTATTCTATAGGTAAGTCCATAATATAAATTAAAAGGGGAAAAATCACAATATTTAAAAGTATAAAAAAAAATAAGATAAATATTTATAATTTAGAGGGTAAAATAGAAATTAGACAATCCAAAATTTGAAAAATCTAGTTGAATGACGTTCTTAGTGCTATAGATACATTTAAGTGACTTTGTGTTATTACAAACAAAAGAAAAGTATTTTTAGCAAATAATTTGGGATAGTTAAGTCCATTTGAGTAAGTGACTCTATTTTTGTCTAAATGCCATTTGCATAAGAATCAAGCTGTTGCTAACACTGTTTTATTGATGCTCTTGTTTTACCAAAAGTTAATACTTCTGTACTTAATAGTGCAATCTCACGCACCAAGTAATCCCCTATGAAATGACCAAATAATCCTTCAGCTAGCTTTGACCAAACAGTCTTTTCAAATAAAAAAAAAGCTGCCTGCAAATTCGAATCATTGTGCAGCAGCAGCTTCGGAAGTAGGGATTGGGTGTCCTTTTCCACTCTATTAGCAGCCATGAATGGAGGGATGGAATGGTAATTTTATGGTAAGCAAAATTGATTTAATTTTTTACGGAATTTAAAAGAAGTACGTAGAATAAAAAATATAGCAACAGTAAATAAAGTTAATCTACAAAAGTTGGTAACTTTTGTACTACTCCCTCCTTTAAAAAATAATGCTATTTTCTTTTTATATATATTCTTTAATGCTAAAGTATCGAAAAAGTATAGATTTATGTAAAAGAATAAAATCTCTTTTAAGAAATTAAATTTAGGACAATTATATAAAATTCTAACAAAAGAAGTATTAGGTCACTGTATGCATAGAAAGACGGTGTAGGTGGCTGACAAAAATGAAATCCTTACGTGTACGTTGTATATGGAATTACTTATGGCCCTGTGGGTGTTATAACGCTGGTGTCTACTTTGTATTTATGTATCCAAAATTACTGTGCCCATGAAATAATGATCTTCCGTTTGTTTTGTTTGGTTTCTTTCTTTTTCTTCCTTGTCTTCACTACTCCAGTTGATACCAAGTTTGGAACATTGTGATTGGGTCAAGAATCCTCTCAAAATCAAAACCCCAAACCC
>NW_017671449.1:37057-73329 GCF_001879085.1 Nicotiana attenuata | reverse complement strand
AAAAAAAATACCCCTCACACCTCTACCAAAATTGAAAATTAAAAAAGAGAGAAAAAGAAAAAAGGCTTTTAATTTTTGTGCCGAACCTAACCTTGAAGTTTATTAAGGGGGGTGACTCTTCAACAATATCTGGCAAAGGTAAAGGGCAAAGGTTAGGAGAGAAAGCTGATGAAAAGCTGAAAGTTGAAAAGCTAAAAGAAAGGCTGATGATAACCGAAAGAGAGAAAGCAAAGAAGAAAAAGAGCCTTTTTATTATTTTCCCTCATGTTGTTAGCTGTATCTTCTTCTTCTCCTCTTCTCATAACCCAACCCCATCTCTCTTTTCTCCATAGTTTATCATGTTCTTAACCTTTTCTCCTTGTTCTTCGTTTTTTTCCCAGCCTAAAACCTAAGATTTTTTTTTTTTACTGAATTCCGACTTCCAAATTCAGAAATAGTAAGCTAAAATCTATCAGTCATGTTAAGCAATAATCCATCTTCTTCATCCGACCCGTTTACTTCCTCAGAAAATGGAAACAATGCTAATAGAAGAAAAAGAAGACCCGCAGGAACCCCAGGTATGCAAAATTCAATGAATATGACGCCTTTCCATTTTTATTTCTTTCCAAATTTGAGATAGTGAGAATTGAACTCACACTCCCAGTCGAGAGTATATGGAAAACAACCTCTCTATCCTCACAAGGTAAGGGTAAGGTCCGCGTACGCACACGGGTGTGGGTTAATACTGGGTATGTTGTTGTTGTAGAATTGAACTCACACCTGTTATATGGACGCGGATGCCATTTTGTTGTTTTATTTGATCAGGCAAAATAAGCTAATGTGTTTGTTTTTATTTATGCAATGAAATTGCCACTAGATCCGGATGCAGAAGTGGTATCGCTCTCACCAAAAACATTACTAGAATCGGATCGATACGTATGCGAGATCTGCAACCAAGGATTTCAAAGGGATCAAAACTTACAGATGCATAGAAGAAGGCATAAGGTGCCATGGAAATTGCTCAAAAGAGAAACCCCAATTGTTAGAAAGCGCGTTTTCGTATGCCCAGAACCCACTTGTCTACACCATGATCCTTGTCATGCTTTAGGCGATCTCGTCGGTATTAAAAAGCATTTCCGTAGAAAACACAGCAATCATAAGCAATGGGTCTGTGAAAAATGCTCAAAAGGATATGCTGTTCAGTCTGATTACAAAGCTCATCTTAAAACTTGTGGCACTCGTGGTCATTCTTGTGATTGTGGTCGCGTTTTCTCAAGGTTAATTAATTTCTTCTTCTACTACTACTACATTACTTTAGTACTACTACTACTACTTGTTTTATTCTTTTCAAACGGTATTCTCGAGATGGTGGCTCTATCTTCTTGGACAGTACTACTGTATATATTCAGCTCGTTTTATTAAAAAGAGATTCTTGAAATCTACGGATGAGTAGTACGACTGTCATTTCTTGGTCAAAAACAAAACTAGTATATTTCTTTTTTGAGGGTTTTCGGATTTTTTTGATTTTGTAACGGCTGTTTAGGCTTTTGGAAAAGAAGGAAAAGAAACAGTGTCCGCAAAATTAGAAAGCGGTTTCCTTCGCCTGATAGCTGCTATATTACTTTATTTTATACTTTTAAACTGTTTTATGGACGGTTATTAACTACAATCTCAAAAAAAATCGTGTTTTGTAGGTCTTTCTTGATGCTTTAATTAATTTTTTATATATAAAAAAATTAAGCATCTCAATCCTTTTTGTTCAGCTAATCAACGTGGTTTGGCATTCATACTCTTTTTCATTATTCTATGTTTCCGAGAGGAATGAAATTGACTTCCCAAAAAAAACATTCTGCTTGCTAATTAATTAAGAAGAATGAGAAAGTTAAATTATTAATTCAGCTGTTTTTTCCCCTCTTTTTCTTCTTCTTTTACACTTTTTTACAGGTTCGTCTTATCGTATGTTAAATGTGTATTTATGAACACCATCTTCAGATATAGTTCCTGTAATTTTACTAAGCTTAGGTCTGCTTTTCATTTTTCTTACTTTTGTTCCCATATTCATCAATGATAAGCTGAGCATTTTCAGCATTTGATGAAGTTGTCCTTTTTTTACTTTTTCCATTACACCCAAAATCATTACTACTTTACTTTTATTCAAACAAGTAGTAGTAATAATTTGCATGACCAAAAATGATTACTTATATTCCTCTCTTTTATATTAGGGTGGAGAGCTTCATTGAACACCAAGATGCTTGTAGCATGGGAAGACTCCGATCAGAATCACAATCTTTACATCCATCTAATTGTCTTTCTCGCACAGCTTCAAGTCCTAGCCCTTCAAGTGACACAAATCTCAGCACAACACCATGGCCAAGTACTTTGCTCAAAAATCTGTCGTCCACTACTCATAATGCTAATCAAAGCATAATCAAGAATTCTACAAAGCAACACAATTTAGAGCTCCAGCTCTTGACTACTACTACATCTTCATCTAGCCCATTTGATGTCTCGGTATCCTCTAAACCAAACGAAGATCACTCAACTTATAATCTCCAACTCTCCATTGGTTCCTCAGATTTCAACGAGAGAAACGAGTCGTCAGAAAATGCTACTGCATTGGATGCTTTAAAGCTTAAAGATGAAGCGAGGGAGCAGTTAAAACTAGCAATGGCAGAAAAAGCATATGCTGAAGAAGCAAGGCAACAAGCGAAGAGGCAAATTGAGTTAGCCGAGAAGGAATTTGCTAATGCTAAGAGAATTAGGCAACAAGCACAAGCCGAGTTAGACAAGGCTAATGCTTTGAAACAACAAGCTATCAAGCAAATAAACTCTACTCTCTCGCAAATAACTTGCCATTCATGCAAACAGAAATTTCAAGCTCCTCCTTCAGATGGGAATAATTCGTTAACATTGAGTTATATTTCTTCGGCTTTAACAGAAGGACATCATGAAGTTGGCAAGAATATCAACCATGCCAATCATCTCAAACTTTCTCAACGTTAGTTCCTCAACACTACCTCTAGCTCTATTGTATTTTTTTTTTTTTTTTTTTGGGGTTTCTTGCTTATATGATTATACCTAGAAGTGTAGTGAGAGTGGTATTAAGAATAGTTAATGAGGGGATATTGGGTGTTATTTGTTTATTTAATTCTTGCACGATGACTGTCATAATGGTGTTTTTCAGCAAGGCAATAATGTGAGATTTCTCGGTATCAAGATTTGCAGGGGTTCTTGATTCTACTACTGGTAGTCATCAATATAGTGAGCTGTAGTATTCTTCTTTTTTCCTAAAAAAAATAAAATAAAGAAACAGAAAAAAGAGAGAACTAAATTATATTATCTGGTCTACCCTCTCAACATTTGGTAGTGTTAGATTTTGCGTTTGGACTATTTGAAGATCTTTGTTGGCTGAGGTGGTCAGAAAAATGGTGGTGACCCCAGTAGGTCCAGGCAATAAAGAAATGTACTGCCAATAAAATAATGGCTTAAAATTTGAAAAACAGAAAAAAGCAAGAAGAGAAAGAGAAAGAAAGAAGGGAATCAGATAATAGTCCTTTTCCCCTCCTCTGCTAGTCTGCATCCTTATAAATGTTAATGGAAAAACACCATGTTTTTCAGTGCCAAAGTTGTAATGGTTGATGACAGACTAGTCCCTTTCACAGACACAAACAAACTCCATTATATTCATTCACTAGTACTATTCATCATACCCTCTCTTTCTTCTTCTTTTTTCTTTTTCCACTTATTTTCTTCGATCAAAGGGAGCCTTGACGTAACTGGTAAAGCTACTGCCATGTGACCATGAAGTTACGGGTTCGAGCCGTAGAAACAAGCTCTTGCACAAATGTAAGGTAAAGCTGCGTACAATAAATCCTTATGTCACGAACCCCGCGCATAGCAGCAGCTTAGTGCACCGGGCTGTTCCATTCTTATTTCCTCCGATGTTTGTTCCTCCCTTCATCAGAATCAGTAGCTGCTGAGGCAATGAAACAGTGAGAGTACAGTTCCAGTGAGTGTCTGAGCAAAAAGACCAAAGCATCTTTCCTTTTATGCAGAGACTGTTCGCTTTTGGAACAACTCTAGTTCAATGCTATTGAGAAAATTTAAGTGGGTGTTCGTCTTTATTCATGACTTAGCGCAAACCAAAGAGTCTACCCCCCAAACAAATCCACTTTCATCCCTATATATCTTTCTTTGGTGAAATTACATGTGACCCCATATAGGTGATTTTTATCCTCCTTGTTAAGAGTCACTTAATTTTTAGACTATAAACAATAATCAAGTCACCATCCGTTTCAATTTAGATGACATAGTTTGACTCGATACGAAGTTTAAGAAAAAAAAAGAAAAAACTTTTGAAACTTGTGATCTTAAAAGCTTAAGGGGTAAAAGTTTTATGAGACCGTGACATTTGTGTGATTATAAAAGCTTCTCATTATATGTCATCTAAATTGAAACAGAGGGAGTAACTACGTTTAATCGACAGTATGTAAGATTTATAACATAAAAATAACATAATAACTACATTCAATCGACACTAATAAGATTTGTAACATCAAAATAAGATATGTATCAATTAGATCATGTCAAAGTACACTAATATAGTAAATACTATTTACATTGTCTTTGTTATGACCGAAAAAATCAGGTGTCATGCGGAAGCTAGCAAAGCAAACCTTGAGCGGTGATAAATCCAACAACAAAAGAGAAATATACCAAAAGAGACACAAACATATAACATGGTTCGGTCAATTGACCTACGTCCACAAATGGAGATGAGCAATCCACTGTATAAAAAGAGAGTACAAAATATCGAGAGAACAACCTCGCGAAGAGGCAAACACAAGTGACACACTAACACTTGTCCTGTAAAGTACTCCCCCTAAACAAGACTCTCAAGCCCCCTATGGCTACATTGTGGATGCTACTGAATGAGAAGGACGAATCTTCAATTTATAGAATCCAAACATTTTCCTACAACAAAAAGGACTAGCCAAATATGGAAGAATTATATTTTCCTTCTAGGAAAAGAAAAACCAATTATGATAAATATGTTGTCATTTCCTCCATGAGATAGGAAAACTAAATATAATAAGAAAATCTGGACAAACACCTAACAGTCTTGTCAGGGTATATCAAGTAAATTCATTTTAAAATAAAGGAAGAGGTCTGATATTTGCCTTGTATTAGCAAAATTGATCAAATTTTCCTTCCCATTTTTTGTCAATCCATACCTTTATCATTATTGATCGTCTCATATTTGACTTTGGCATTAACGGAGCTCCAGATTAAAATGAATGGATTTCATGTATGCCCAAATTTCTTTGACGAAAAAAATACCCTTCAACTTTTGATTGTTGTTTAAAATATTCCAAATTGGAGGTTCATTAGGGGTCAAGAGCAAAAATGAAACTTAATAAAAGAAAAGAGGGTATGTCATGCAAGAATTTAACCGAGGGCAAAGCTGCTCAGTTTTAAATAATATAAGAGCAAGTTTGACCTTTTTCCTGAAAAATAATGTGTTTGACTGTTGTGGAGATAACGAAAAGCAGTTTTAACTAGTTATTGCTTTATCCATTCTCAAGAAATTTGATCACTGTTCCTGTTTTGCAAGTCTATTATTTTTAGTTAGATTATTATTTTTCTCGGACCTTTATGTTTTGTTTTCGTAGATTTTATTGTCTAATGACAAAAGTCAATCTATTTATTAATTCATTCGACCGTTGAAACTGAATCATATCAACTCTATTGGAAATGTTACATTATCCGTGTATTATTATGAGTAAAGATCAGTGTTTGTGCTTAGTTGTTTAAAATCATACACAGGCCTTTAACAACAGACAAAGATCCCTCTTTCATGTCTTTTCAACGAATTAAGACTATCGACCTACGCACTATAATCAATTTAATCATTCTTCCTTTTTAACAAAGAAATTTCCATGTCCTTTGCAATTTATTTTTCTCCAACCTTCGTATATACAGTCTTTGACTTATATATACCTTAGTTTCACACAAATTTCTAAATAATACCGATTCGAGAAAATAGATGTAGATAAGGCCTAAGGGCATCGATCGGCTGACTAGTTGAAGGAAGCAAATAATAAACACAACAAAAATAAGAGAGATTTTAAAAGTTTTGAAGATAGTGAAAAATAGTAATCCCTTTGTTAAAGTTTATGTGAACTTTTCAGAGTACAATAGTTAAATTGACTAACTTTCAGGGTGAACTCAGACATAGAATTTATAATTTTTTGTAATAAACTTTATATATTTAAAAACTACATAAAAAAAGTACTCCCTCCGTTCCCGCTTTATGCGGCAACATTTTCTTTTAAGTCTATTTCAATGAAATTGAAAACTTTCTAATTATGAAAATAATTTAACTTTTAATTTCTCATTTTACTTCTAATGAGATGATTTATAACCATATAATTATTTATAACTTGTTTTAGCTACACTTTTTTAAAGTCTTTCTTTCTTTCTTAAACTCCGTGTCTATTCAAACTTTACCACCTAAAGCGGAATAGAGATAGCATTATAAGTCATAATAGTTAACAACTCAAAATATTTAAAAAAAACTTATAAAAATTGTAGTTAAAGAAAATTATGTTTGATTCCCAAATACTTGTCTACTATTTAAAAATACATTTTCACTTTTACTTGTCACTTTTAGCATATCAAGAAAAGATAATTTATTTTTTTTGTATTTATCTTTATCATTAACTACTGATTTCTCAAATTATTTCTCCAAAACTTTTTAAAATGCTATAATTATTATGGGTAAAATTATAAATACGTACTTCATTTATTTTTCCTTAAAGGAAATGCAAAATCAAAGTGAAAAATTAAAAATGATCACAGATGAAGTGTTGGGTTTTGGATGTATTTAATTAATATATTAAATACTTAAAAGAGGGTGAATGGGAAATGGAGAGAAATGAAATTTTTGAGTGAAATTTTAAGTTCCCCCTTGGTAATGAGCATTGTCCCATATTGGAAGAGGAAGAGGTTTTTTATGGGTATATAAGCAATTGCTCTTCTTCTAGCTCTTAAAGAGTTGAGAAGAAGGCAAGCCTCGCGCCGTCGTCGTCGTCGTCGTCGCTCGCTCGGCTCGGCTTCGGCTTCGGCTGGACCAAATTTATTTGTTAATAGTAAAATATTAACAGAAATGTTATTAAATATTTATTTTAATAACAGAATATTAATATTAAATCCAATCCATTTTTCTGTTTTGGTAACAGAAAAGTAACTACCCTCTTCAATTTCCCTCTTTATTTTTCCTCTTTATTGTTGAGTAAATGGCCATTTATGTAATGGCATTTATGCTGTGGGCGTTTTGCATAAACAGCCATTCTGAAGAGTTGCACCTCTTCAGATTTCAGCCCAACTTTGGCTATAAATACAACACTATTCTGCTCAGAATTTCACTACGATTTTCTGAGTTTTCTCTCCTTCTTCTGCATACTTTTAGCATCAAACAAAGTAAAAAGTAAGTGTGATTTGCTAACGAACTTTGTGTTCGCTGAAACATTGGGGTTTGAAGTACCACTACACCAGTGTGTAATTTCGTTCTATCTTGGGAGGAAATAATTCATAACCTTGGGTACTAGGAGGGGATTAAATTCCTTAAGGAAACACTGTGAATTCAGTGAGCTCGAATTGATTTTATGTCATTTCTGTTTATGTTCATTTCTGTTTATATTTATTTATATTTCCAAAATTATTTTACAAATACAGTCTAATAACATGAAGTATCACATAAAGTGGAATCCAGGGAGTAGTAAATGTTGGAACAATTTTACGCATTTGATTAAGGCCGAAAAGTAAAAATGTTGAAGTGCGAAGATAGTGCCTCATTTATCGCCATTATGTATACATTCAGCACTTCACACAAGAGGTATGGAAATATCGTCCTGAAAGATAGGCGGAAGTCAGAGTGGAATTAAGGAGTTTTAATGTTTATGAGGTTTGTTGAATGATATAATCAAATAGATATAAATATGTTCACCACCAAAGGATGTGGTGCATAGGGGCGTTCAAAATCGAATCGAAACCGAAACCGAATCGAAATCGAAGCTTAATGGCTTATTGGTATCGGGTTAACGGTTTACCGGACGGGGAACAGATTGAAATTTTTTCATTAACGGCTTATCGGTTTGAGGGCGGATTATTCAATTTTCTTAACGAAAATTCTATTAACCCGTTAAGAATATATATATATATATATATATATATATATATATATATATATATATATATATATATATATATATATATATATATATAAACTTTATTTTTATCCATATATATATTAAATATCAAAAACCCTTCCACTTCAGTCTTCCACTCTTCCGGTACTCTATCTCTAAGTTCTAACGCCTAATTCCAAAATAATCAGATTATGAAAAATATGTAACATAATCCTTGCTAATTACTTTACAAAAGGCAGAAAGTTCAGAATCTAATTCAAGCATACAAATGTTTTGGAATACTCATACAAATGAAGTAGTATTACATTATAAACAAGTCTTTCTCAGGCATAATGCATAAAGGATGCAACAACACTGAACTTGACAAGATAAGTTAGCCAATGCATCAGTTATACGATATAGGTGAGGGCGTAGAGATGTCTTCAGGCATGAACAATGAATATTACGGACACCTGATGAAAGGTGATGCGCCTGAAATCTTAGTCGTAAACATGAACTAAGTGAGTTTTCAATTTGTAAGGGAGCTGCAGCCAAACATGGATTAACACTCCCATATGGGTTCTGAACTAGTACTCCGTTTGTAGGTGCATATTTTCTAGTAATTCTGATTGAATATAGATTGATTAGGCCGACAAATCGCCCGATAACCGCCTGAGAAGAGCTAAACCGATACCAATCCGCCCGATATATTATCGGGTGACTAGCGGATTAATACATTTAAAAGCCGATAACCGATAAGTCAATTCGTAAGAGTAAATAACCGCTCAATCCTCCCGATAAGCAGCCCTAGTGGTGCAGTGGATGGGGCTGCTCCTCCCTTAACCAGAGTTCTCGAGTTCGAGCCCTGGGTATGAAAAAATCCTTGGTAGGGAGGGCTACCCCCCGAATGGGGCCCTAAGCGGCGCGAATCCGGATTAGTCGGGCCCCAATGTGGGTATCGGATACTGAGTGAGAAATCAAATAAAAAAGAAAAAGATATACATATGTTCCTCTAACAGCTAAAACTTCTAAATGAGTGGTCATATAATTCACCAAATTAAATCATGAAAAAAATCCAACCAATATGTGAGATGTGAGAAGGTGTAATCAATTGAATAAAAGTATGTTAAGATATATATGTGACACTAGTCAATTATAAGACCATTGTCTCCTACTCTAGTTTTTACTACATGAAGTCTTGAACTCTGTGAGACATTTGAAACATGTCTGTTGAAGAAACAGTGTCAAATAATTATGGCATATAAAGAGAGATTATGAGTCTATTAACCGAGATGATGGATGAAAGAATACGAAGAAGAATAAAGATCAATTGGCAAGTAATTAAAAATGAAAAGGGCAATGATAGCCAAGTTGTGCCCACTCGTAAACTTGCTAATTCTGTATTTAGTAATTAGTTTGCTAATTATGAGTCTTTGCTAATTAGTTTCATGCATTCACGGTGCAATAGGAGGATTATACGTAAAAGTTCATGTACTCATTCATTTGATCTCTAATCCAACTCTATGTAATACTTTTACTTTTAAAGTGCACGGTTGGAGCTCTCTATTTCCATTTTGCCTCACTGGCGTTTTTGAATTGCTCATATACATAATTAGATAAATAACAAATGGTTAAAACTTCTCTTTCCAACTAAAGCAAAATTTAGTTGATCTGTTAAAATCAAATTAAAGCAAGCTGAAGCCAGCAGGTTGGGGCCGACTGAATACTACTCCTATATGTATAATACAGTTTAGTTTTATAAGCTATTTTCTTTGCCAATGTGCGCGTGCACGTAAAATTATCAATGTTTGTTTTTATTTGTTTTGTGGAATTAAGTTATTATATACGCTTTGGCCATGAAAATTTCAAATATTACTTGAATTGAATTTCGGAATATTTCAGAAATTTAAAAAACTCCAAAAAACTGTTTTTCAAAATATATTCACTTCAAATCACTCATAAAATTCAAAAACAATATCAAATTGTATTCATGTCCAAACACAACTTTAATTTTCAAATACCATTTTCACTTGATTTTTTGTTTATTTTTTTCAAAATTTCACAATTCTTATGTCCAAACGCCCACCAAGCAAGTTGCACGTAAAAAAGTTGTAGGAATTTTATACAAATTATATGACATATATCCTCTAAAAAATTGAAGGAATTTAATACATGTCAGACATCGGAAGTTTGGAGATGTATAATACAGTAATATATATGCACATTTATTTAATAAGAGAAAAAAACACCTTCAAATAACAACAAGCCTCTTCGTTGTCTTCCAAAATACTTTACAGAATAAATGCTTCGAACTGTATGCACTTAACAAAATGACATCTCTATGGCAGGGTATATGTTTCACATACACAAAAAGATTGATTTGATATATTTGTCACAATGTATATATACTTTCAAAATATGCCCCATGAAATTGGCATCTTCTTTTTCCATTCATTATCCACACTGTGCATTCTACAGAATCAAATAGAAAATAACAAAATATAGGCAAGACAATGGCCACCTTCCTAATTCGTTTTCTTTGTAGATTGTCCATAGAGACAGCTTATCATTCAAGTTACCAAAGGAGACAATAATAAAGAATCTTGCAAGTGAAAGAGATGCTTTTTTAATGATTTTCTTGATTCATTTCTAGCCGTGAACTTCATTTTCCAAATAACAGTTTTACTTTGCTTTTGGTGGAAGTAGTGATGTCTCCCTAAAATTTCATTATTTCAGCCATTATTAGTAAAAAACAAGTACTAAATTCGTCATAGAAAATTCCAATATTTTTTTTTCCTCGATAATAAAAGGCTAGCTGACAGTAGTATAAATTTTGAGGAATGTAATTTGACTCATTAACGTGACATTATCCAGATGCCCTGGTATTGGAAGAAGTGGCTTATATTTAGCACTACATTAGCCAACAGTCTTCTCAACTTTATATCTCATTTTCTGGTACCAATTAGTGAGATCAAGATACATGTTCCTATATACGGTCAAACCTCAGCATTCCTACATAACAACCATTCATTATAAAAGTCAAGTTTTCCTCAGAATCGATTTTTTAAGTTATATTTTATCTCTCCATAACAACTTTTTACCTACAACAATATTGACCATATTTATATCAGAACACTCTATGTAAAATTACTCCTCTATAACAGCCATATAGAATCTTTAGGTTACTATTGAGATAACACTGTATTTAACAACCTCCTTCTTGTATATATTTCCGAGTAGTTTACTTAGTTTAGTTGGTTAATTAGTTAGTTAGTACACAGTAGCTTAGCTGTCAGAGTAGTTGAAGTTAGTTAGTGGGACTGTATCCACATGTATATATACATCCCTTTGGGATATTAAAAATAACACAATTCATTCTCTCATCTTTGAGTATCAAGTCTCCTTCTCTCTTAGCTCATGCGAAGGTTCTGGACTCCATCAATGGAGTCTTTGATCGAGAGTGAAATTGGTTGTCCAATTGCATAAATTGACATGGTATCAGAGCAGAGGAACTTCCGATTCAATCGTTCCTGACATCTCCTAGCTCAAATAATTTGAGCAGTGTTCCTCGATACTTCTCGATCGATATGTACGGTGTGAGCTTCATCTCATCATCAATTTTATTTTCCAAAATTCTACTTTTATTTTTTACTTTGTATCTCTTCAAATTTCAATATGGCTGTTTTCGATCAAACAGATGCAAGTCGTACTACCACAGATGTTGAAATTGTTGTCAATCCTATGTTGGATCCCAGCGATCCTCTCTACTTACACCCATCGGACAATCCTGGAGCTATGCTAGTTAGTGTAGCTTTCAGTGGAATTAGATATAGGTCTTGGAAACGTGCAGTTTTGCGTGGTCTTTCTGTTAAAAACAAAACTGGTTTCATTAGCGGAGAATGTAAACGTCCTGATCCTCAATCACCAAAATTTCGACAATGGGACCGGTGTGATGATATGGAAACCTCGTGGATTCTGAATTCACTCTCAGAGGAGATAGCATATAGTGTAGAATATGCTAGTGATGTTGTTGAATTATGGAAGGAATTGGAAGATCGATATGACCAAACTAATGGTGCGAGATTGTATCAAATTCAAAAGGAAATCAATGACTTGTCTCAAGGAGTTCTAAACATAACTGGTTACTACACTAAATTGAAGAAACTCTGGGAAGAAATGAGTACTCTGAGTGCAAAAAAATAGTGCAGTTGTCAGTGTAACTATGGTGCTAAGGAATGTATGCACAAGGCTGAGCAGGATAGGAGACTAATTCAGTTCCTCATGGGGCTTAATAGTGTAGCACGATTGTGCGCACCGCATTTGAAATTGTGCGGTGCGCAGTAATTCAACTGCGGCCGCAGATTAAGCAATTTTCTGTCTTCAGAGAGTTGTCATTTTTTAGGTCCCGACATGCGGCCGCCCTCAAAATTGTGCGGATCGCATTTCAATTGTGCGGTCGCACTAAAAATTATGCGGATCGCAGAATCATCACTGCGGCTGCACTTTCAAATTGTCCGGTCCGCACAATCCTATCTGCAGTGTTACGACCATAGTTCTTCCTCCGTGAACCGTCGTGACGACACCTAATCTCTATGACTAGGTAAGCCTAACATTTGCAGAAAAAAGAACGGAAACATAAAAGCTATCAACTAATAAGTAAATTTAAACAAGGAAATGAGATGCCACTCAACATATACAATAATCTCTTCCAAACAGTACATAAACTCTCCCAAAACCCGGAATGTCATAAGTCACAAGCTAAAGAAAGAAACAGTACGCCCATACTCCAGTGTCTAATAAAAGAAGAAAATACAAGAAGTGTTTAACATGAGGAAGAGTAGATAAGGACTCCGAGGTCTGCGGATGCGGCAGATATACCTTGAAGTCTCTACAGCCGCCTCGACTCACTGGTAATGCGACTGATGTGCGGTACCTGGATCTGCACACGAAAAACATGTGCAGGAAAGGGCATGAGTCACCACAACGGTACCAGTAAGTGCCAAGCCTAACCTCGGTCGAGTAGTGACGAGATTAGGCCAGGGCCCTACTGGTATATATATAATAAAATAAGACAGAATGAAATATTGCAGTAAAGATAAATACTAAAAGTTAATGAGAATGAAATCACAGAAAAACAACAGCTTAATACACAGAGATAACAACAGGGGATTTCCAGGATACCACCCCGTAGTCCCAAACGTAAATGTGCAGGGGGATCTACCGGAATACCGTTCTGTAGTCCCAAACGTAAATGTGTAGGGAGGATCTACCGGAATATCGTACCGTAGTCCCAAAGTAAACATGCAGGACAGGGGGATCTACTGGAATACCGCTCCGTAGTCCCAAACGTAAAAGTGCAGGGAAAATCTACCGGAATACCGTTCCGCAGTCCCAAAGTAATATGCAGCTCAACCAACAGAAATAATAGTTACAACAAGAAAACCATAATTTAGGCTAAGTCCCGAGTCAAGGAAGAACATGAAATTTCATTAAACATGCTACATAGAGTTCAGATAGGCAGTTAAGGCACGTAGACATGCTTTTCTAAACTAAACAGGATACTTACATAGGCTAGTGTAGCACAATTTAAGGAAAAGAGATATTTTACTTAATGCAAACGGAGTTTTTTCAACAAATAGCCCGTGTACGCACACGTCACCTCATGTACACGACGCTCATATATCAAATAGTACCATATCCTAAGGGGAGTTCCCCCACACAAGGTTAGGCAAGCCACTTACCTCGAACCAAGCTCAAAAGCCTAACGAGCGGAACAAAGTTAAAGCAAGAAATTGGAAAAATCGCTCAAAAGCCTCCCCGGGCCCACGTCTCGGAATCGAGTAAAAGTCACCTAATAAAAATACCCATACTCTCACGAGTTCACTCGTACAAAAATCATCCAAAACCAACATCTAAATCCCACTCAAAACTCATATTCTTTGTTGGGGAACTTTTTCCCCATTTTCCCAGCTCTCTCACTCAAATCCCCTAATTAGATGAAGAATATAGCAATAGATTAATGTAATATGATCAAAATCGAGTTAGGAATAGTTACCCAATAGCTCTCCTTCAAAATCTCTTGAAAATTCTCCTTCTACCGAGCTCCAAATTGAATTTTGTGATATGAATTTCAAACCCTTGAAACTCCCCTTTTCTGCCTAGCAATTTTCGCTTCTGCGTACCCAGGACCGCATCTGCGGTCCCGCTTCTGCGACAGGGACTCCGCATCTGCGAGTTTTCATTGAAATCCAGAGTCCGCACCTGCGCTCCTTCGTCCGCATCAGCGGCTATATCGTCCGCTTCTGCGGAGCCTTGGGTCCTTCATACCTCCGCATCTGCGACTACCCTTCTGCAGATGTGGCTCCGCTCCTGCGACTCCCTCTTCGCATCTGCGACCCCTGGCCTCTATGCCCAAGCCCGCACCTGCGACTCCTTCCTCGCTTCAGCGCGGCGGCACCTGCGGGCTTCCCACCGCAGGTGTAAAAACACCAGAACCAGCCAACTTCAGAATATGCACAAGTCCAAATTTCAACCCGTTGAGCATCTGAAACACACCCGAGGCACCCGAGACCTCAGCCAAACATACCAACCAATCCTAAAACACCATACGAACTTAGTCGAGCACTCAAATCACGTCAAACACATCTAAAAACACCAATCAACCTCCGATTCAACCTTAAAGAACTTGAAACTTCCAAATTCGACAACCGATGCTGAAACCAACCAAACCACGTCCATTGACCTGAAATTTTGCACACAAGTCATAATCCACACTACCGACCTACTCCAACTTCAAAAATCAGATTCTGACCCCGATATCAAAAATTCCGCTACCGGTCCGTATCTCTAAATATTCGACTTTCGCCATTTCAAGCCTAAATAACTACGGACCTCAAAAACACAATCCGAATACGCCCTTAGGATCAAAATCACCCAACAGAGCTAACGGAATCAACGAAACTCCATTCCAGAGTCGTTTTCACACTGTTTCGACTACGGTCCAAATCATAAGACTTAAGCTCCCATTTAGGAACTAGTGTCTCAAAACACTCCAAAACTCAAAATGAATCATCCCGGCAAGTCACAATAGAAGAAATAGATATCGGGGGCAGTTAATAGGGGATCGGGGCACTAATTCTCAAAATGACCGGCCGGGTCGTTACATCCTCCCCCTCTTAAAACATTCGTTCGTCCTCACACGAGCATAGAGACATACCTGAAAGAGTGAAAAGATGAGGATAACGCTGCGCATATCTTGCTCGGTCTCCCAAGTTGCCTCCTCGACCGGCTGACCCCTCCACTGAACCTTTACTGATGCAATGTTCTTTGACCTCAGCTTTCGATCCTGCTTGTCAAATATAGCACTAGCTCCTCAACATAAGATAGATCTTTGTCCAGCTGGACTGAGCTGAATTCCAACACGTGAGATGGATCACCGTGATACCTCCGGAGCATCGAAACATGAAATACCGGATGAACCCCTACCAAGCTGGGAGGTAAGGAAAGCTCATAAGCAACCTCCCAAACACACCGCAACACCTCAAAGAGACCAATAAACCTTGGGCTCAACTTTCCCCTCTTTCCGAATCTCATAACGCCCTTCATAGGCGAAACCCGAAGCAAGACTTGCTCTTCAACCATAAATGAAACATCGCGAACCTTCTGGTCTGCATAAATCTTCTGTCTGGAATGGGCTGTACGAAGTCTATCCTGAATCACCTTAACCTTCTCCAAGGCGTCCTGAACCAAGTGTGTGTCCAATAATCTAGCCTCGTCCGGTTCGAACCAACCCACTGGGGACCGACACCGCCTACCATACAGAGCCTCACACGGTGCCATCTGAATGCCGGACTGATAACTGTTGTTGCAGGCAAACTCCTCAAGTGGCAAGAGCTGCTCCCAAGAACCTCCAAACTCCATCACACACGCACGGAGCATATCCTCAAGAATCTGAATAGTGCGCTCGGACTGTCCGTCTGTCTGTGGGAGAAATGTTGTGCTCAACTCCACCCGAGTACCCAACACCTGCTGTACGGCTATCCAAACCCGTAATGAAAACTGCGTACCCCGGTCAGAGATGATGATACTGTCACGCCATGAAGTTTGATAATCTCATAGATATAAACTCGAGCCAACTACACGAAAGAATAGGTAGTCATCATAGGAAGGAAATAAGCTGACTTGGTCAGCCTATCTAAAATCACCCAAACTTCATCATACTTCTGCTGAGTCTGTGGGAGTCCAACAATGAAATCCATAGTGATCCGCTCCCATTTCCACTCCGAAATCTCTAACTTCTGAAGCAATCCACCTGGTCGCTGATGCTCATATTTCACCTGCTGGCAATTTAGGCACCGAACAACATACTCCACTATATCTTTCTTCATCCTCCTCCGTCATTAATGCTTCCTCAAGTCCTGATACATCTTCGCGGCACTCGTATGAATAAAGTACCACGAGCAATGAGCCCCTTGAAGAATCAACTCACGTAAACCATGTACATTAGGCACACATAGCCTGCCCTGCATCCTCAATGCATCATCATCCCCAATAGTGACCTCCTTGGCATCACCGTGCTGGACCGTGTCCCTATGGAGCAGGTGGGGGTCATCATATTGACGCTCCCTTATACGATCATAAAGAGAAGATCGAGAAACCACACAAGTCAATACTCGACTAGGCTCAGAAATATCTAATCTCACAAACTGGCTGGCTAAGGCCTGAACATTCAACGCCATGTGCGTCTCTGCTTGCAATAGATGAAAATCCCTCAAAAAATCGATGGTAATACCCCGACAACCCAAGAAAACTCCGGATCTCTATAGCTGAGGATGGTCTGGGCCAACTCTGCACTGCTTCCACTTGCTTCGGATCCACCTTGATCCCTTCACTCGATATCACATGACCCAAGAATGCCACGGAATCTAACCAGAACTCACAGTTTGAGAAGTTTGCATATAATTTCTTTTCTCTAGGTCTGAAGCACTGTCCTCAGGTGCTGCTCATGATCTTCCCGACTCCGGGAGTACACCAGAATGTCATCAATAAAGACAATGACGAAAAAGTCATGATAAGCCAAATCACACTGTTCATCAAATGTATAAATGCTGCCGGGGCTTTGGTCAGCCCAAATGACATAACAAGGAACTTGTAATGACCATACCGAGTCCTGAAAACAGTCTTCCGGATATCTGGCTCCCTAATCTTCAACTGATGATAACCTGAACGCAAATCAATCTTGGAAAACACTCTAGCACCCTGTAACTGATCAAATAGGTAATCAATACGAGGCAAAGGATACCGATTCTTCACTATAACTTTGTTCAACTGGCGATAATCAATGCGCATGCGCATAGAACCATCCTTTTTCTTCACAAACAAGACAGAAGCACCCCAAGGTGACACTCTGGGGCCGAATGAAGCCCTTATCAAGCAATTCCTGTAACTGATCCTTCAACTCCTTCAACTCAGTCGGGTCATACGATAAGGAGGAATAGAGATGGGCTGAGTGCCCGACAACAAATCAATGCCAAAATCAATGTCTCTATCGGGCGGCATGACCGGAAGATCAGCTGGGAACACATCAGGGAAATTCCTCACTACTAGGACTGAATCAACTGTAGGGTATCAATACTGACATCTCTCACATAAGTTAGATATGCGTCACACCCCTTCTCAATCGTTCACTGAGCTTTAAGATATGAAATAACTCTATTGGGAGTGTAATATAAGGTACCCCTACACTCTAATCCCGGTAAACTTGGCATAGCCAACAACACAGTCTTGGCGTGACAATCAAGAATAGCATAATGGGGCGACAACTAGTCCATGCCCAAGATAATATCAAAATATACCATATTGAGCAATAATAAATCGACTCTGGTCTCAAAACCACTAAGAGCAATCAAACACGGCTGATAAACGCGGTCCACAACAAGAGAATCTCCCATAGGAGTAGACATATAAATAAGGGAACTCAAAGAATCCCGAGATACGCCCAAATGCAGGGAAAAATAAGAGGACACATCGGAATAAGTGGAGCCTGGATCGAATAGAACCGATGCATCCCTATGACAGACTGGAACAATACCTGTAATGACAGAATCGGAAGCAACAACCTCTGTACGAGCATGAAGGGAATAGTATCTGGCCTAGCCTCCCCCTCTAGGGTGGCCTCTACCACCCCGACCTCCACCTCGGGCTGGCTGAGCGGGTGGGGTGGCAGCTGGTGCTGTAATCATAGCCTAAGAACCTGGTGGAGCGCGTTGTGGCTGAGAAGTATGTGGAGGTGCACCCCTCCTAAGTCAAGGGCAATCCCTCACCATATGACGAGTGTCGCCACACTCAAAACAAGCTCTGGGAGGACGTGGCAGCTGTGATTGGATCGGGCCAAGTCTGCTGGACTGACCGCTGATAGCACCCCGTGCAGAAGGCACACTAGATACTGGAGGTGCATAATAAGGCTCTTGAGGTCTAGGAGGAGCTGGAATACCACTGGCGGCTCGAAGAGCTAAATGAATGGGGCGACTCACATAACCCCTACCATGACGAACTGCAGTTGGGGCACGGGCACCAGAATAATGGCCCGACTCTCGAGATCTCTTGGCCTCTCTCTCCTCCCTATCTCGAGCAAGCATGCCCTCTACTCTCCCAGCAATACTCACCACCTGCTGGTACGCGATATCCATCTCTAACTCCTGGGCTATGCTAGACCTAATGATGGAAATGAGCCCCTCAATAAAACGGCGAACCCTCTCTCGAACTATAGAAACCAAGGCCGGTGCATGCCTAGCCAAGTCACTGAAACGGATTGCATACTCTGAAACAGTCATAGTACCCTGGTACAACTGCTCAAACTCCGCACGCCATGCATCCTTGAGGCTCTGAGGGACATACTCCCTCAAAAACATATCCGAGAACTGAGTCCATGTAAGGGAAGCTGCCTCATCCGGAATGTCCAACTCATAAGTACACCATCACTGATAGGCTGCTCCTCGAAGCTGGAAAGCAGTGAAAGAAACCCCACTCGACTCTACTATGCCCATAGTGCGGAGGATATGGTGGCACTCCTCCAGAAATCCTTGAGCATCCTCTGATGCAAGACCACTGAATGTAGGAGGGTCGTACTTCTTGTACCTCTCAAACCTCCACTACTACTCTGAAATTGCTGCCCTACCCTCGGGCTGAACTGGGCTACAGGTGGTACCGATATAACCTCTAGGATCTGATCGACCTGAACCCACTGCTCTGGGGTACGGGCAGCGGGAGTCTGTGCTCCTCCCCTGACCTGAGATGTGGCTGCAGCAAGGGGAATCAACCCTGCCTGAGCTAGAGTACATGCTCATGAACTGTGCAAGGGTATCCTGGAGAGCTTGATAAGTAGTAGTAGGCGTATCAGGTGCATGTGCTCCGACTGGAGCTACTGGTGGCTCCTCTTCAGCAGCTCGCGTGGGTGCTCTAGCTGCACCACGTGCACGTCCTCGGCTTCTACCCCAGCCCCGGCCCATAGCGGCTCCAGCAGGGGGCGCGGGTGCCTGGTCATCTCCGATAGCACGTGTCCTCACCATCTGTGAGAGAATAGAAGACAGAAGTCTAGAATTTCGAAGTCAATAATCTCGCACGATAAGGAATCAAATGAAGTGGAATTTTCCTAACAGTTCCATAGCCTCCCTAAGATAAGTATAAACGTCCTCGTATCGATCCGCAAAATTCTAATAAACCGGCTTGTGACTCACGACTCCTATGAACCTAGAGCTCTGGTACCAACTTGTCACGACCCTAGTTTTCCCTCCGTGAACCGTCATGACGGCACCTAGTTTCTACGACTAGGTAAGCCTAACATTTGCGGAAAAAGGAACGAAAACATAAAAGCTATCAACTAATAAGTAAATTTAAACAAGGAAATGAGATGTCGCTCGGCATATACAATAATCACTTCCGAACAGTACATGAACTCTCCAAAAACCTGGAATGTCATAAGTCACAAGCTAAAGAAAGAAATAGTACTCCCATACTCCAGAGTCTAATAAAAGAAGAAAATACAAGAGGTTTTTAACATGAGGAAGATTTGATAGGGACTCTGAGGTCTGCGGACAGGCGGCAGATATACCTTGAAGTCTCTACAGCCGCCTCTTCTCACTGGTAATGCGACTTATGTGTGGTACCTGGATTTGCACACAAAAAATATATGCAGGGAAGGGCATGAGTACACCATAACGGCAACCAGTAAGTGCCAAGTCTAACCTCGGTCGAGTAGTGACAAGACCAGGTCAGGGCCCTACTAGTATATATATAATAAAATAAGACTGAATGAAATATCGCAGTAAAGATAAATACAAAAATTTAAAGAGAATGAAATCACAGAAAAACAGCAGCTCAGTACACAGAGATAACAACAGGGGATCTCCCAGGATACCGTCCCGTAGTCCCAAACGTGTCTAGGGGAATCTATCGGAATACCGTTCCGTAGTCCCAAGTGTAAATGTGCTGGGGGGATTTACCAGAATACCGTTCCGTAGTCCCAAGTAAATATACAGGACAGGGGGATCTACCGGAATACCGTTTCGTAGTCCCAAATGTAAATATGTACGGGGGATCTATCGGAATACCGTTTCATAGTCCCAAAGTAAATATACAGCTCAACCAACAGAAATAACAGTTACAACAAGAAAACCATAATTTAGGCTAAGTCTGAGTCAAGGAAGAATAGGATATTTCAATAAACATGCTACACAGAGTTCAGATAGGCAGTTAAGGCAATTAAGGCACGTAGGCATGCTTTTCTAAACTAAACAGGATACTTACATAGGCTAGTGTAGCTCAATTTAAGGAAAATAGATATTTTACTTAATAAAAATGGAGTTTTTTCAACAAATAGCCCGTGTACGCACTCGTCACCTCACGTACACGGTGCTCATATATCAAACAGTACCAAATCCTAAGGGGAGTTCCCCCACACAAGGTTAGGCAAGCCACTTACCTCAAACCAAGCTCAATCAATCCGAAACAACACTTTTTCCACAAATATCTGGCTCTGAACGTCCCAAATCTAGCCAAAGCCAATTACATAACATAAATACAACTACAAGAAGCTAATCTGACGAACGGAAACAAAGTTAAAGCAAGAAATTGGAAAAATTGCTCAAAAGCCTCCCCGGGCTCACGTCTCGGAATTGGGTAGAAGTCACCAAATAAGAATACCCATACTCTCACGAGTTCACTCGTACAAAAATCATCCAAAACCAACGCCTAAATCTCACTCAAAACTCAGATTCTTGGTTGGGAAACTTTTCCCCCATTTTCCTAACTTTCTCTCTCAAATCCCCTCATTAGATGAAGAATACAACAATAGATTAGTGTAATATGATCAAAATCGAGTTAGGAAGAGTTACCCAATAGCTCTCCTTCAAAATCTCTCGAAAATTTGCCTTCCATCGAGCTCCAAATTGAGTTTTGTAATATGAACTTCAAACCCTCGAAAATCCCCTTTTCTGCCCAGCGATTTCTGCTTCTTGGGTTATTTCCTTTGTCTTAACTTACCTCTCGCACTGGCTCCCTATTTACCCATTACATCCCGGGCAGGAACCCTTACTTCCTTTCCTTGACGTCGTGGTGGCATAATGTTCTGGAATTGTAGCATATCTGTAGGATTTGGATAAGTGCAATCTCATTCCTTTTTTATTTTTATCGCATTCTTCCTTTACCATTCCATAGTCCCTAGAACTACTTAATTCTGACTTAATGCCACATCACTTCATATTCCACCCTTTAGGGAAGTACTAGAATTTAGTGCTACGATGATCTACGTATATATGTTTTATCTCTTTGGCACCTTTTCACATCATCGATGACTCTTACCCACCTTGCGGTAATCCTTCTGCACTAAGGATAACAAATTCATTACTCACGAGGGTGACACTTAGTGTAACTGGCACACTTAGTCTTTTAAGCTTAACTTTGCTCACATTGCTTTCTTTAGGAAAGCGTCTTCTTGAATGACATTCAAGGGTTATTCTTCTGTCGGCCATTCTTTTATCGCCGGAATGCAATCTGAAATTCTCATGATGCCAACTATTATCAAATCATTCAGTCCCCAATTCATGTTTAGTTTACCTTGTTCACTAGCCCATACTGATTTCTTATTACTTTGGGGTCTAACTTGTCCTTCTGGTAATTATGTTAGAGTCGCGAACTTATTTCTTGAAACGAGGATATGACTTTATGGCCTATACTCCCTTTCTGTCTCAAGGCCTGCCACTTCTCGTCTTTTCCTTCACTTGATTATAGACTCTGTAATACTGTCATTTTTTTATCTACCGTTTTCATCCACGTATCGCATCTTACTCATAATGTTTCATTAGCACTTTTCTTATTTCCTGCTAACATTTCTGTCTATCACTTTATTCTGAAAACTTCAACAAGATATTATTTTGCTTTTAGCTCCCCTTTGCTCCATCTACTGGCTCTTCGGGTTGCCTAGAATTATCTCTCTATTAGGGACGGGAGCCATACTAAGATAATATTTATCCTTTCCAGGCTTCCAGTGCCTATCTTTGTAGCACTCATACACCATCTAGGTGTCTCACAAGGAGATCCATTAACACGTTTGCACTATCCTCCTGAAATGTCAACTAACTCTACCAATCCATCCACCATTTTGGGTTACCCTAACCCCAACCGGATCCTGATATACCATCCTTCTCTTAAGACATACCTGCTAGCTACCATAGGGCATAATTGAGATGGGGGTAGCTAATTGTATAAATATTTGTTACTGTTGAAAGTGACTCGGATTGCTTATCTTTCTCTGCTTGAATTGTAAATACTATTAATCTTCATTAACTGGGTACCTCGTACCCTTTTCATCTCGCTTCTTTTACTTGTTGAAACTTATACCTTCTGAGTCTCTTGTTGCTTTTTACCATATAGGTGGGTAGATATTCTTGCTGTAAGGCTGCTTAACAAGAAGCTTACACGTCTTAGTACACACATGGTCTGCTGAAGACCTCACATTTACTCATCATAAGTATGATGCAAAATCGAGTCCCTCTGACTCAACTCTCCCATAGCCGCATTCAATCCCTTACCAACTGCCTTTCTAGATGTAGGCATCGTCGTATTATGAATAAGATAGAGTTTAGGAAATTGAGTTCTTACAAATGAGTTCTACCACACGATCTAGAGTAAGAAGAGAGAGTGATAGTCCTAAACGCCCTGTACCCTCCTGCTTATAAGTGTGGTGCACGACACACCCATAAACAAGACTTTACTAGACACGGCTTGTAGACTCCCTAGGACAAAACTGCTCTGATACCACTTTTGTCATGACCCAGACCGATGGGCCGCGACGGGCACCTGGTACCTTACTCAACCGAGTACCAACATAACGTATCTTTCTTATTACATCATTGTATACACGTGACATACGGACCAAATAGGCCAACAAGATCATTTATAAACTCAAAACATTGGCCGACAAGACCGTACAATCTTTCACGTACACAACATATGTCTACAAGCCTCTAAGAGTACATAAATGTCATAACGGTCGGGACAGGGCCCCGCCATACTAATTAGTATATGTCCTAATCATACTGACCACGTAAGCAACTCCGGAGCAAATGGAGTGCACCAACACCTTCCGCTGAGCTGATAGCCTACTTGGAGGACTCTCAACCTGTCTATCAGGACCTACGGGCATGAAATACAGCGTCTCCAGGCAAAAGGGACGTCAGTACAAATAATTTACCGAGTATGTAAGGAATGAAAATCAGTAAACAATAGACATGAGAGAAACATGGAGTAAAAGACTCAACAAGTATATCTGAATAGCTCTGTGAAATCATTTAATATTATAATGTCATGCATATGCGTATAACTGTCATACCATGCATAGGTATATACGTTCATAACATTATCAAGTCTCTGAGGGCATCTCATCATATCATCTCAGCCACTGTGGGCAAATCATCAACGTATATTAGCTGATCAGGTGGCGACGCGTATATAACGCCATAACCTTTTCCCATATTCCATATACGCATATATATATATATATATATATATATATATATATATATATATATATATATGCGTATATGGGTCAATGTGCATGTATAAATCCATGAAATGCATAAGAGATACATTAATAAGATTTTCTCGAAATGCCATAAAAATCCATATGCCTATCGGATAAACTTTATCAAATACGTATTTTTCTGAGACCCATGAACAGAATATATATTAATAATCCACATGGGGAATCAAGAATATAGACACCCCTAGTATTTCTATGAATAGAGTCATTTATGAAATTTGTGCATTTTGCTCTTTTCATTTGTATTATTTGGATCATGCCAAAAAGAAAGGATAGCCTTAACATACCTGAACCGAGACTCTTGACAATCCCTTCACACATTGTTGATTGCGACAATGCGTAACGGCGGATCGAAGTAGGGAAAAATCCGTATGATGTTCTTAAGATAGATTGCACTGTACTCAAAATTGCAAATCTCGTTGCTATTACGCAGTATAACTTCGTATGAAACTTTGTTGAAGTAAAATCACGTTGCAGACTATCTCACTTTGTAAAGGATTCATGTGAAATCTTATATAAGAACTCCATCCATACTTAGCAATCCAATCAATATCATCCCACTTTAAATGCATTGTAATCTCAGCATCTGATCGAGATTGGTAACGCCTTGAAGAAATAAATAGACGAGTCCAAGATTCTGAATCCATTATACTATGTCATACTTAATAAAATGATAATCCTTAGAAATTCCAATAAATTATTGTACCCCTTTGGCTGAAATTCCTCGAACACGAAACCCTTTTTCTTTTTTTGGGGTAAGAAAATGAAAGAAACACTTAGATTTATATAATTTAATCAAGACTTACACCAAGAAGAGGTGAAAACATTAAAAGGGCAAAAAATGGGGTTGTGAAGATTCCTGGAAATAGGGAGGAGAAAGAGCAATAGCAATTAGCAAGCCAAGCCTCCACCTTCTTAAGGTCATGAAAACATGACAATTTGCTGCCATTTTTCCACACTCCCAAGTGGATGTGTGTCCCCTAGTAATTATCCAAAGTTCACACTTAATTATTTTATCCACAAATTTCTTATTAATTTCCCACTAAAATTTATTAATTACCCGATTATCCACGTAATTAGAAATTATCTCAAATTACTTAAAATACTACTCACTTTTAATACACTTTGTATACCTTACTATTATGGTCATGTGGTACCTTGTATGGTACTAGTTCATAAACACCGGGTATTTTAGCTCGAGTCGTATTTTATCCCAAAATGTCAAACTTCGACGAAATTCATTTTCTTCGATCTTCTTACCCTCTCACCTTTACGAATTTACTCATCACTTGTTTGAAATAACAAAATGCTTGTAATCTCAAAATAATCTCATTCTCGAACTTACGTCGATTAGCTTACGACGAAATTTTAACATATGAAAATGCGGGATGTACCATCTCATTTCCGAGATTTTATCAATTTACTTATGGAGTACTTTCACATACGAAACATGAGGTGTAACATTATTCCCCCCTTTGGAACATTCGTCCTCGAATGTTGACTGACACTTATCATTTTCATAACTTATGTCTTCCGAATACTTTAATATTCTCCTTGCCATTTAGGGAACTGTTCTTTGAATAAATCCAAAGGCCAGGGCGTTCTCCCTTTTAGGCATTTTTCTCTCACCACGGCATGTGGTCGGAATTCTTCCAATCTTGTAACTCATGATACCTTCTCCCATGCAGCCTGTAGGACTTTTTCCTTACGTGTGCTCCTATGCGACTCTTCCCTTCAGCTTTTAGCCAATCTTTAGGCCTCACTTTGGGAGCATATACATAACTTGATAAGATGTCCCTCTGGGCATCTATAGGTGTATTGAAGTTTTTCGGTCGATACTTTGTGGAACTTACGAATATTGCCATATCTCATTTCGTATTTTGTAACTTCTATCCATCCATTGTTGATTTACCTCAATGTTGATCTACAATCTACCACTGATATCTTGAAACTTTTGACGTAGAACATTGCCACTAGGGCTTACGTTGCATCAAGGAATATTCGAAGTGATTTTCCTGATCCACTTAGCGGCGATACTGTACTTCAATAACCGTACTTTATAGCATCCCAATGTGACTCACTTACGTGGGTATTTTAATCCTTTATAATTCATGAAATCCCTTCAAATCATCACTCAATCGAAGATCCAAACGTCATCCTTCATTTATCACAAGTACCCTCATTTTACTACTAGGGCAACATTCCATCTCTTTTAAATGCTATTAGTCTTAGACTCCTTTGAGTTAGTTCAGGCCATACTGAGCTTTCTATAACTTAGAGTAACCATCAGCTCTCTTGTTTTTATGGGCTTAATCCTAAGGAATTATCCATTCTCACTCGCCCTTTCTTATCCTTACTCATGTCTTCCTAAGACCTTGTCATTTTACCCTACTTTAGCTTGCGACCTACACATATCTAGTTATACTACTCGCAACCTTCTTTCAACTTGCTTGCACCATAGATTTCCTTGTGTTATTTTGGAACATCAAGCGAGACATCACATCGTCTCAAACTCTTCTTTACTCTCTTAACTAGGCCTCCCAGTACCTAGAAACCATAGGCTGGAGAATATATTCCACTGACGACGCCGCTATCATTCCTGGATATTGAATCCCAGAGCTTTTGGCCTCCTATCCGAAGTATGGACTATTCACAATCTTATGCATTTGAGTATCTCGTACGTTGTTCACCTTTGTCTTACTTACCTTAAAATCTCGCATCACACCTTCTATCTCTTTCATGACCTCCCTTCCACATAAGTATAATTCACATCCGCGACTTGAAGCTCTATTATAATACTTGCAACTCTGGTGCATACACACTCCGCTTGGAGCTTCATATTGACTTCTTATGAGGCTGGTACTTTTCTAACTGATCTTATCATAGACCATTACAGAATATGGCTACTATACTATCTCTCTTGTACCTCTGATATTAAGAGCGATCCTGCAATGTTCTCAATCACGATTTCTATAATTTTCTGGGTCCAATAATTGGACTCCTGATTTACTTCGTTGTTGTAGCTCTTTAGTTTCCTCTTCCTTCTGATCAGCCTTTATGTAGGCTTATGCTATCTTCTAATCTGTGGCTCAGGGTATTAGTTATTACTTTAGCCTTTCATGGGTCTATGAAATATCCATGATTTAATCTTCTGATAATTCAATCATTTGTCTATGACCTAGGCTCAATTCTTTCTTTCAACTTATACCGGAGTCTTCTACGGCCGTATGAATGTCAACATATATGGTGCATGGATATCACTTTGAAGTTTTAAGTGCATAATCCCTTTTGTTCCCTCTGAGCTTCCTTTAAACGTAAACTATTACTTTTCCTGGTCTTTCTGCCTCTCTGTTGCGTGTATACTTAGCTTATCTTAGTTCCCACACATGCCGGAATTTTTGTGCAACTCACTATCGAATATTACTTTTGATTTTTCTTCCCGTTCCTTAACCATGGCAGGTTCCACTTTCTCATGGAGTGCATACAATGTTGTGGTCAGACGTTTTTTTTTACATGACCATTTCCTCTTTAGGTCACTGTGCTTAGGTTGAAGTCTTCTTCCTTATTTCCTCAGTTAGTCTTTCATTGTAGTACTTAGGGAAGACCTTCTGACTCTTGTGAAGCTGCGGAATTATTACATCGTATACTTGACGGAATTTTTGATGTTCTTCCTTGCCTATCATTATCCGTATTTACTTATTTCCACACCCTTGTGCTCTTAAGGTTGCTTCTGAACTGAAGTTTTGACTGTCTTCCCAGTGAGACTATCTTTTATTTCCATAACATTCATACTATACCTTTAACTACTCCAACTCCTATATGAATATTTCTCAAGGGTCACGATGTCATGACTGCAAGGCTGAATTCCCCATAGTGGGGTTCCCTATGTTTAGATCTGTTGATTTGTCTGTATCCTCTTGTCTAGCCTTAGCTAGGCTCTTCCTGAATCAACTACTAACTACTCGTTGGCCCATTCTCATATCAATATTCCGCGAAATCTTTCTTGGGTTATTTCCTTTGTCTTAAGTTACCTCTCACACTGGCTCCCTATTTACCCATTACATCTCGGGCAGGAACCCTTACTTCCTTTCCTTGACGTCGTGGTGGCATAATGTTCTGGAATTGTAGCATATCTGTAGGATCTGGATAAGTGCAATCTCATTCCTTTTTTATTTTTATCGCATTCTTCCTTTACCATTCCATAGTCACTAGAACTACTTAATTCTGACTTAATGCCACATCACTTCATATTCCCCCCTTTAGGGAAGTACTAGAATTTAGTGCTACGATGATCTACGTATATATGTTTTACCTCTTTGGCACCTTTTCACATCATCGATGACTCTTACCCACCTTGCGGTAATCCTTCTGCACTAAGGATAACAAAATTCATTACTCACGAGGGTAACATTTAGTGTAATTGGCACACTTAGTCTTTTAAGCTTAACTTTGCTCACATTGCTTACTTTAGGAATGCGTCTTCCCGAATGACCTTCAAGGGTTATTCTTCTGTCGTCCGTTGTTTTATCGCCGAAATGCAATCTGAAATTCTCATGATGCCAACTATTATCAAATCATTCAATCCCCAATTCATGTTTAGTTTACCTTGTTCACTAGCCCATACTGATTCTTTATTACTTTGGGGTCTAACTTGTCCTTTTGGTAATCACGTTATAGTCGCGAACTTATATCTTGAAACGAGGATATGACTTTATGGCCTTTACTCCCTTGCTGTCTCAAGGACTCTCACTTCTCGTCTTTTCCTTCACTTGATTATAGACTCTGTAATACTGTCATTTTTTTTATGTACCGTTTCATCCACGTATCGCATCTTATTCATAATGCTTTATTGGCTCTCTTCTTATTTCCTGCTAACATTTCTGTCTATCACTTTATTCTAGAAAATTCAACAAGATATTATTTTGCTTTTAGCTCCCATTTGCTCCATCCACTGGCTCTTCGGGTTGCCTAGAATTATCTCTCTACTAGGGACGGGAGCCATACTAAGATAATCTTTATCCTTTCCAGGCTTCCAGAGCCTATCTTTGTAGCTGTCACGACCCAAATTTTTCCCACCATCGGGCGTCGTGATGGCGCCTACTAACGGAGCTAGGCCAGCCATACGTTAAACATTCGCTATTCAACCTCAATAATATAATATACTAACAACAGTTAAAGAAATGCAGAAGACTTTAAGTTTAACAAAAGATATAAAAATACGGAAGTTTTGAAACACATCCCTACCCAAAATCTGGTGTCACTAGTTCACGGACTACTATAGAATACTACAACAAGTTTGAATGAAAGAAATACACATGTCTATTTCGGTACAATGAAAACAAACTGAAATAAGGAATGGGACTTCGGCCTGCGAACGCCAGCTAGGCTACCTCGAGAGTCCCTGGACTGAAGATAGCTCCCGGATAAGAATCCTACTGCTGCTATCCAAAAGCTGCTCCTGGATCTGTGCACAAAGAAATGCACAGAGTGTAGTATCAGCACAACCGACCCATGTGCTGGTAAGTATTTGGCCTAACCTCGGCGAAGTAGTGACGAGGCTAGACAGGACTACCAAACCAACCTGTACAATTTTTATATACAAATATGCAACAAAAGGAAAGAAAATACCGAAACTAAACAGTGAAAAGGGAGGGAAACATGCTGTGGGGAAAGTACAATTTGGATATAAAGTTCATCAGCGTAATTAAGAAACATGGCGCAACAATAATTATCAAAGAATAAGAAATTCAATAGTTGCACGGCATCACCCTTCGTGCTTTTACTCTCAATCTCACCCAAAGCAATCAAATAAAATGCACGGCATCACCCTTCGTGCTTTCCCTCACGTAGCTCTCATCTCATGGCACAGAATGACCCTTCGTGCAAATATAATCAAATCAGAGCACGGAATGTACCTTCGTGCATAAATACTCAAAACATAGCACGGAATGACCCTTCGTGCAAATATAATCAAGAATAGCACGGAATGACCCTTCGTGCAATTTCACTCTTCCTCACCCAAATAACAGTCACAACCAAACGGGCAAGAGGAATAAACAAGTAATATGAACTATCCCGGCAAGGGAATAACACAAATAACAACCAAGTCCCGGCAAGGGAACAATAACAATATCTTTCACAACCCGGCAAGGGCATTACTCACTGTAATCAAACCATCCCGGCAAGGGATTAATCACAACTCTTTTCAATACGTTCATCTCTTACTCAATGGTATTTATCACTCGAGCCAATGCTCCAAAATATTAATATTTCACAACTTATCCTCAAACTCTTCACATTTGCAGAAAAACATGTTGTAGCTTAGAAGAGTTCCAAATTATCTCAAAAACAAGTACAAACAAAGACCCACGGTCATGCTAGACTCCGGTGTATAGACACTCGTCACCACGCCTATACACCGTACTCGATCAATTAGCAAATAGCATTTATGATACTCTAATCCTATTCCCTCAAGCCAAAGTTAGATCAAACACTTACCTCGGTCCGAAAATAGCAATCAAGCCTCTAACACCGCCTTTCCTCTAGAATTCGACTCCGAAACAATGATATCTAATCATAATTAATTCAATAATATCAAATGAGGCTCAACAACATAATCCCATAGCCTAGAAATGAATTTCCTACCATTCTTCCAAAAATAGCAAAGTCCGACACCGGGCCCACATGGTCCAAACTCGAGGCTCGGACCAAATTCCAATCACCCATAACCCCACGAGTTCAAATATATAATTTGTTTCAAGATCCGACCCCAAATTGAGGTTGAATCGCCCAAAATTTTCAAAAACCTAACTCTACCCAAAAGCCCTAATTTCTACCTTGATTTCATGTTTTTAGGCCTAGAATTTAGTGATTAGATGATAAAATAATGAGGAAACGATGTTAGGATTACTTACCCAACGAGTTGTGGAGGAAAGGGAACTTGAATTTCGTCTATGGAGGATTTGAGAGAGAGGTTCGTGTGAAGAAGATGGCAAAATCCCGTAATGGCTACTGTTTTAGGCTTTTAAAATAACTGGGCAAAATTGTTCATCGCGTTCGCGACACCCCGGTCGCGTTCGCGATGAAGGAAAATGGGCAGGCATCGCGTTCGCGTGAAGGGGAAGGCGAACGCGTAGAAGAAAATGCTGGGGGTCTGGGCAGGCTTATACGCGAACGCGAGGGAGGCTCGCGAACGCGATGAAGGACAGTTGGGGTTCCAGATATTGGCCTATGCGTTCGCGAGACTGGTATGCGAACGCGAAGAAGGGGGGCAAGGGAAGCTATGCGAACGCGTGGCCTTTCACGCGAACGCGAAGAAGGCTGGGGTACAAGGCATCGCGAACGCGGGACAAGGTCGCGTTCGCGTAGAACAATAGACCTGTGCAGAAATTGCAGAAAATCTGCTAACTTTTCTAAGTGTAAAACACCCCGAACCACCTCCGAAACACTCCCGAGCCCTCGGGGCTCCCAACCAAACACACACACTAACTCAATATCATCCTACAAACTTGCTCGAGCAATCAAATCGCTAAAATAACATCAAAATCAAAGAATCAACCCCCAAAACTCAAAATTTTCATTTCAAAGTTCATAAACCTTCAACTTTAGCTATTTAGGTCCGAAACACGTCAAACGACGTCCGATTTCGACCAAATTTCACAGGAAGCTCTTAACGCATATTTAAGACCTGTACCGGGCATCGAAACCAAAATACGAGCCCGATACCTATATTTTCTAACTCATTTTCATTTTCATTTTTCCTTATTAATTTCAGAAAACAATTTATAAGAAAAATTCTTTTACCGGGGTTCTGGACCTCAGATTTCGACTCCGGGCACATGCCCGAGTCCCATATTTTTCTACGGACCTCCCGGGACCGTCACATCGCGGGTCCGGGTCCGTTTATCCAAAATGTTGACCAAAGTCAACTATATCAATATTAATATCATAATTCACCAAATTTTTCACAAAATTCATATATTTTAACATAAAAATTTTCCAGCTTCGCGCCCGGAGTGCGCACGCAAATCGAGGCAACCAAAAGTGAGGTTTCCAAGGCCTCGGAAGCACAAAACGAATGAGGAAATAGGTGATGACCCTTTGGGTCGTCACAGTAGCACTCATATCTAGCTGTACTATTTTAGAGTGCACCATCTAGGTGTCTCACAAGGAGATCCATTAACACGTTTCCACTATCCTCCTGAAATGTCAACTAACTCTACCAATCCATCCACCATTTTGGGTTACCCTAACCCCAACCGGATCCTGATATACCATCCTTCTCTTAAGACATACCTGCTAGCTCCCATAGGGCATAATTGAGATGGGGGTAGCTCCCATGGGCATAATTGCTTATCTGTCACGACCCTAGTTCACCAACCGTGAACATGTCATGACGGCACCTGGTCCCCATGACCAGGTAATCCTAACATTTACGGAAGTATATTAATTGCGGAAAAATAGAGAAAAATCAAATTAAATATCTAAAAGAAACTGTACTGATTGTCGCTTGGCAAGTACAACTCAATATCACAAGTCTAAAACAATTCCTAAAACCCGGAAACTCACGGGCAACACAGGCTACAGAAGTGTATAGTAAAGGTTCCCAACTCCATAATTTCTAACAACTGAAAGAAGGAAAAACTAGGTACTAAAGATAGAATAAGAGGGAGACTCGTCGGTCTGCGGACGCAGCAGATCTACCTCGAAGTCTCCGTAGTCCTCCCACCTCACTGATAGGGCGCCTGAGTAGAGGTACCTGGATGATCTGCACATGAAAAAAAACATGCGTAGGAAGGGCATGAGTACACCACAGCGGTACTCAGTAAGTGCCAAGCCTAACCTCGGTCGGGTAGTGACGAGGAAGGTATGGGCCATACTGAGACAAAATATAGTAATAACAATAATTAATAGGATGATAATCTGACAGAAATAATAAATACAGCAGTGTAATAAGAGAGGTTAAACAAGGCAATAGCAAATACACAAGAACGGAACAACCACAGAATAAGTACAGCTCAACACCAATGGTAACAATGAGGATCTCCCAAGATACCGTCCTGTAGTCCTTTTCTCAACGGTCCAGTGGATCTCCCGGGATACCGTCCCGTAGTCCATCATAAGTGTATATCCGAATGATATCCCGGGATGTCGTCCCGTAGTCCAACTATTAATGTGCAGGGGGATCTATCGGGAATCTAACCCGCAGTCCCAAAGTAAAAGTGCAGGGGGATCTACGGGGAATCGAACCCGTAGTCCCAAAGTAAACAAACAAGGGGGGAGGGGAGAGCTACCGGAATCCCACATCCGTAGTCCCAATGTAAGTGCGCAGTCACAACCAGAAGGTACACGGAAACGAAGTACGAAAGACAAGCAACAGGTAGTACTGTCCTAGCATGCTTCACGTAGTACAGTTAAGGCAACTTAAGCAATTAGGCAAGTTAAATCAACTAATCATGCTTTCCTAATCTAGCACAGGTTATAATTTCAAGTATAATAAAGCAAAATGGAAGGAACTCAATCTCAATATCTTAAGAAAATCGGGTTTCCAACAATTGGCTCAAGTACATGCCCGTCACCTCGCGTACAAGGCACTCAAATCAACAAATAACAAATCCTAAGGGGAAAGGTCCCCCACACAAGGTTAGACAAGTCACTTACCTCGAACCGGCTCAATATCAATAGAAACCACGCCTTTGCCACGAGTATCCGACTCCAAATGGCCCAAATCTATTCAATTCAATTACATATCGTAAATTATATTGCAAACAACTGATTCCACTATTAAATTTAGAGCTAGGGCGCGAACATCGGTAAAATGACCAAAATGCCCCTCGAGCCATCGTCTCGGAATCGAATAATTTTTACGTTTTCAGAACCCTCGTACTCTCACGAGTCTAACCATATAAAAATCTCCCAAATCGGAGGTCAAATGACCCCACAAAATCCCATAGTTAGGTCTAAGAAATTTACCCACTTCCCATTCAAAACACGAAATTAAAGGGTGAATTTGCGATTAGATTAATGGTTTTAGTCATAGGAGAGTAGAGAATCGTTACCCGGTGATNAACTCAGAAGAAGATGAAATACCAGAAGAGGCGTTAGAGAGGTTGAGGACGTTTGAGAATAGACCTAAGTCTAACCTGGACGAGACTGAGGTCGTCAACTTGGGGGATACAGAGAATGTCAAGGAAGCGCGCATTAGTGTTCACCTGTCACCATCAGAAAAGGAGGAGTACACGGAGTTCTTAAAAGAATATGAGGACATATTTGCCTGGTCATATGACGATATGCCCGGTCTCAGTACATCCATTGTAGCTCACAAACTACCAACAGATCCGACATATCCGCCGGTAAAGCAAAAGCTCAGAAAGTTCAAGCCAGACATGAGTTTGAAAATCAAGGAAGAAGTTACCAAACAAGTCAAAGCCAAGGTCCTCAGGGTAGTGGAGTACCCGACATGGTTAGCCAACATTGTGCCAGTACCAAAGAAGGACGGGAAGGTCAGAATCTGTGTCGACTACCGGGACCTCAACCGGGCCAGTCCGAAAGACGACTTCCCACTGCCGAACATACACATCCTAATTGATAACTGCGCCAAGCACGAGCTGCAGTCATTTGTCGATTGTTTTGCCAGATATCATCAGATATGGATGGACGAAGAAGACGCGGAGAAAACAGCTTTCATTACGCCGTAGGGGATGTATTGTTATAAGATAATGTCGTTCAGATTAAAGAATGCTGGGGCCACCTACATGAGGGCCATGACTACCATTTTCCATGACATGATACACAAAGAAATCGAGGTGTATGTGGATGACGTCATCATCAAATCCAAGAAAGCCACTAACCACATGGAAGATTTAAGAAAGTTCTTCAACAGGTTAAGAAGGTACAACTTGAAACTGAATCCCGCTAAATGTGCATTCGGGGTTCCTGTCGTAAAACTGCTTGGGTTCGTCGTAAGTCGACGAGGAATAGAACTAGATCCGTCAAAGGTCAAGGCCATCGAAGAATTGCCACCGCCAAAGAACAAGAAGGAGGTTATGAGTTTCTTGGGGAGACTCAACTACATCAGCCGGTTCATAGCCCAGTCCACTCTCATTTGTGAACCAATCTTTAAGATGTTGAAGAAAGACGCCGCCACTAAATGGACCGATGATTGTCAAAAGGCATTCAATAGAATCAAGGAATACCTGTCAACGCCGCCAGTCCTGGTCCCGCCCGAACCGGGTAGACCACTATTACTCTACCTTGCAGTGCTGGATGGAGCATTCGGCTGTGTTTTAGGACAACATGATGAAACGGGAAAAAGGAGCAAGCCATCTACTATCTCAGCAAGAAGTTTACCCCGTACGAGGCCCGGTATTCCCTACTAGAACGCACGTGTTGTGCTCTGACTTGGGTAACTCAGAAGTTGAGGCATTTTTGTGCCTACACCACCTATCTCATATCAAGGATGGATCCACTAAAGTACATCTTTCAGAAGCCCATGCCCATGGGCAAACTGGCCAAACGGAAAATATTGCTGAGTGAGTTTGATATTGTCTACGTGACTCAGAAAGCGATCAAAGGACAGGCACTGGCCGATCATCTTGCCGAAAACCCCGTGGGCGGAGAATACGAGCCTCTAAAGACGTATTTTCCTGAAGAGGAGGTCTCTTTCATAGGAGAAGACATTGCAGAATCCTATGATGGCTGGAGAATGTTTTTCGATGGAGCAGCAAACTTTAAGGGAGTTGGCATAGGAGCAGTTCTAGTATCAGAAACAGGTCAGCATTATCCGGTGTCCGCCAAGCTCAGGTTCCCGTGCACCAATAACATGGCCGAGTACGAAGCCTGCATCTTAGGGCTCAAACTAGACATTGACATGAACGTTCAGGAGTTACTAGTGATCGGGGACTCAGATTCTCTCATACATCAGGTCCGAGAGGAATGGGCAACCAAGAACTCCAAAATACTACCATACTTGCATCATGTACAAGAGTTGAGGAAGAGGTTTACAAAAA
>NW_017671449.1:6189-35522 GCF_001879085.1 Nicotiana attenuata | reverse complement strand
GTTCGCAACAATCCCTTGCCTGATCATAAGGGTGGTGGTGTGCATATGATCGAAGTAGAAGATGATTGGGACCCCAAGGGGTCAATTGGATTAATTGCCGAGGGTGACGAGCCTAAGAAACCAGCCGTCACACTGAATCCAATTGTAGTCCAAATCCAGACCTCTGGGGATGCTGAAGTAAACATGTCCGTGCCTCTCGAGCTTGAAACACCGTCATCCGAAAGGACCGCAGAGCCGATTGAGGTGGAGTTTGGGTCTCCGAAAGTACCATTCGAAGTTGCTGTATTGCCACCCAAAACGAGAGTGCCCATTCCTATAGCGATGTCAGCCGTAACGCCGTTCCATACACAGGCCATACCTTGGGATTACATCGCCGAGGCAAGAAGGAAGGGAAAGACTAGGTCCGGAGAAGCAATTGCAGCACAGGGTATGACCAGGACCGGCAGGGTTTATACTCCGGAACATTTGGTTGAATCAAGTAAGCAGGCCTCTGGACGGCTTATTGAAAGTGGGCCCGATGATCTCTAGCGGAAGATACAGGCAAAAGAATACTCAATTGTCGACCAATTAAACAAAACACCAGCGCAGATCTCCATCCTAGCTCTACTGCAGAGCTCCGAGACACACAAGAACGCTCTGATGAAGATACTAAGCGAGGCGTATGTACCCAGCAACATAACTGGAGGAGAAATGGCAAACATGGTCGGGCAGGTATTGGAGAGTCATAAAATCACTTTCCACGAGGATGAGTTGCCCCCTGAAGGTTTAGGCCACAACAAAAGCGTTGCACATCACCGTGCAATGCGAGGACTATTTCATCACTAGGACTTTGATTGATGGAGGGTCCAGCCTCAACATTTGTCCATTGGTGACCCTCAGAACATTGGGGAAAAGTCTGCATGAAATCAAGGATGGGGCTATCAACGTCAAAGCTTTTGATGGCTCCCAAAAGTCCACTATTGGGGAGATTAGTTTATGTCTGCAAATGGGGCCAACTTGGTTCGATGTTGATTTTCAAGTAATAGACATCCCAGCATCCTATAACTTGCTACTGGGACGACCCTGGATCCACGCTGCTGGAGCTGTAGCATCAACCCTGCACCAGGCAGTGAAATTCGAGTGGAATCACCAAGAGGTGATTATTCATGGTGACGGGAGTAACCCCATATACAGTCGCCAAACCATACCAGGATTCCTTCTTTCCGCTCTTCGCTTAGCTACACCGGCTTACAGATGCCCATGTCCTTCATGGATCTAGGAGTTCATACGAATAATGGCTGCGATTGAAGGAAGAAGGAAGCTAGGAGGAGAAACCTACCACCAGATTGAGCGAGTCAACGCCGTAGACAAAGATAAGTGGTGGAATAACAAGATAGAAAGTATACTGAATTGGAGCGGGTATGAACCTGGCAAAGGGCTCGACAAGAACCTCTAAGGAATCACCAAGCCTATCAAACTGAAGAAACATGGCACCACTTTTGGGTTAGGGTACGGTTATACTTGGGAAGAATTCCAGAACTGGTCGCCACCATGGTGCGGCCCTTACTATCCGCTGGAGCACCCTATACCCCGCCTGAAACAGACTTTCCAGCCGGCCGACATCATATATGGGTCGGAGGAAGATGAAGCATTAGCAGCAATGAAGAATCTGTTCTTGGAAGATGACGATATGGACTGTCACGTCATTCTCGAGGAGGAAGGGGAGAAAGGCCCTTCCATACAGATAGTGAACCGAGGAGAGCGCCTCAACAATTGATCCGTCAGAACCACAAAGGCCCGGAGTGCTTCGGGGTAGCAAGGCTGAACAAAGCATTATGCATTATCTTTTACTTTTTCATTAGTTGATTTTCTTTCAGTGTTATCTCTAGATTTTGAAAAGAGCTCCGATGTTCAAAATAATTTTGATGTTTATCAAAGCATTTCAGTTTCTTATATGAATCTCGCTCTTATTATTTCTTTTCTCTGCCATTTACTTTACTTTACGCAGCATTACTATTACTTGTCTTGATGAACCGACGAATGTGACATACGACGAGGTAACGCAACAAACGGACATAGACTCAGAAGAAGATGAAATACCAGAAGAGGTCGTTAGAGAGGTTGAGGACTTTGAGAATAGACCTAAGTCTAACCTGGACGGGACTGAGGTCATCAACCTGGGGGATACAGAGAATGTCAAGGAAACGCGCATCAGTGTTCACCTGTCACCGTTAGAAAAGGAAGAGTACACGAAGTTCTTAAAAGAATATGAGGACATATTTGCCTGGTCATATGACGATATGACTGGTCTCAGTACATCCATTGTAGCTCACAAACTGCCAACAGATCCGACATGTCCGCCGGTAAAGCAAATGCTCAGAAAGTTCAAACCAGACATGAGTTTGAAAATCAAGGAAGAAGTTACCAAACAAATCAAAGCCAAGGTCCTCAGGGTAGTGGAATATCTAACATGGTTGGCCAACATTGTGCCAGTGCCAAAGAAGGATGGGAAGGTCAGAGTCTGTGTCGACTACCGGGACCTCAACCGGGCCAGTCCGAAAGACGATTTCCCATTGCCGAACATACACATCCTGATTGACAACTGCGCCAAGCACGAGCTGCAGTCATTTGTCGATTGTTTTGCCGGATATCATCAGATATGGATGGACGAAGAAGACGCGGAGAAAACAACTTTCATTACGCCGTGGGGAATGTATTGTTACAAGATGATGCCGTTCGGATTAAAAATGCTGGGGCCACCTACATGAGGGCCATGACTACCATTTTCCATGACATGATACACAAAGAAATCGAGGTGTATGTGGATGACGTCATCATCAAATCCAAGAAAGCCACTGACCACATGGAAGATTTAAGAAAGTTCTTCAACGGGTTAAGAAGGTACGACTTGAAACTGAATCCCGCTAAATGTGCATTCGGGGTTCCTGCCGGAATATTGCTTGGGTTCATCGTAAGTCGACGAGGAATAGAACTAGATCCGTCAAAGGTCAAGGCCATCCAAGAATTGCCACCGCCAAAGAACAAGAAGGGGGTTATGAGTTTCGTTGGGGAGACTCAACTACATCAGCCGGTTCATAGCCCAGTCCACTGTCATTTGTGAACCAATCTTTAAGATGTTGAAGAAAGACGCCGCCACTAAATGGACCTATGATTGTCAAAAGGCCTTCGACAGAGTCAAGGAATACCTGTCAACGCCGCCAGTCCTGGTCCCGCCCGAACCGGGTAGACCACTATTACTCTACCTTGCAGTGCTGGATGGAGCATTCGGCTGTGTTTTAGGACAACATGATGAAACGGGAAAAAAGGAGCAAGCCATCTACTATCTCAGCAAGAAGTTTACCCCGTACGAGGCCCGGTATTCCCTACTAGAACGCACGTGTTGTGCTTTGACTTGGGTAGCTCAGAAGTTGAGGCATTATTTCTGTGCCCACACCACCTATCTCATATCAAGGATGGATCCGCTAAAGTACATCTTTCAGAAGCCCATGCCCATGGGCAAACTGGCCAAATGACAAATATTGCTGAGTGAGTTTGATATTGTCTACGTGACTCAGAAAGCGATCAAAGGACAGGCACTGGCCGACCATCTTGCCGAAAACCCCGGGGGCAGAGAATACGAGCCTCTAAAGACGTATTTTCCTGATGAGGAGGTCTCTTTCATAGGAGAAGACATTGCAGAATCCTATGATGGCTGGAGAATATTTTTCGATGGAGCAGCAAACTTTAAGGGAGTTGGCATAGGAGCAGTTCTAGTATCAGAAACAGGTCAGCATTATCCGGTGTCCGCCAAGCTCAGGTTCCCGTGCACCAATAACATGGCCGAGTACGAAGCCAACATCTTAGGGCTCAAACTAGCCATTGACATAAACGTTCAGGAGTTACTAGTGATCGAGGACTCAGATTTGCTCATACATCAGGTCCGAGAAGAATGGGCAACCAAGAACTCCAAAATACTACCATACTTGCATCATGTACAAGAGTTGAGGAAGAGGTTTACAAAGACGGAATTCCGACATGTCCTCAGAATCCAGAATGAGTTCGCCGATGCATTGACCACTCTATCATCCATGATTCAGCATCCAGATAAGAACTTCATTGATCCCATCCCAGTAAAAATCCAGGATCAACCTGCCTATTGTGCTCATGTAGAGGAAGAGGCAGACGGAAAGCCATGGTTCCATGAGATTAAGAAATATTTGTCAACGGGAGAGTACCCAGAACTTGCAAACACTACTCAAAAGCGCACATTGCGGAGTTGTCCAATCACTTCTTTCACAGCGGAGGAATCCTGTATAGGAGGACTCCCGATTTGGGATTACTAAGGTGTGTCGAGGCAAGGGAAGCATCCAGGTTGTTGGAGGAGGTTCACGCAGGGACTTGTGGCCCGCACATGAATGGTTTCGTCTTAGCCAAGAAAATACTCCGAGCTGGTTACTTCTGGATGACCATGGAGACAGACTGCATCCAGTATGTCCGAAAGTGCCATCGCTGTCAGATACATGCAGATATGATAAAGGTGCCTCCTAACAAGCTCAATGCAACTAGCTCACCATGGTTGTTCGCCGCTTGGGGGATGGATGTCATTGGACCTATCGAGCCTGCCGCATAAAACGGGCACAGGTTCATACTAGCGGCGATTGACTATCTCACCAAATGGGTTGAAGCAGCATCATATAAGGCGATAACCAAGAAGGTTGTGACAGACTTCGTTCGCGACCGTATCATTTACCGGTACGGCGTCCCAGAGTCAATCATCACTAACAATGGTTCCAATCTCAACAGTGATGTGATGAAAGCAATGTGTGAGACATTTAAGATTAGGCACAAGAATTCTACAGCCTACAGACCTCAGTTGAATGGAGTCGTAGAAGCGGCCAATAAGAACATTAAGAAGATACTAAGGAAAATGATAGAGAAACACAAGCAGTGGCATGAAAAGCTATCCTTTGCTTTATTGGGATGTCGTACCACAGTCCGCACATCAACTAGGGCGACACCCTATATGTTGGTTTACGGTACCGAGGAAGTCATCCCAGCCGAATTGGAGATTCCCTCCCAGAGAATTATGCAGGAAGCAGAACTTGAAGATGCAGAATGGGTAAAAAGTCGTTACGAGCAATTAGCCCTTTTAGACGGAAAAAGACTGAATGCAGTTTGCCACGGTCAGTTTTATCAGAATAGAATGACCAGAGCCTTCAACAAGAGAGTCAGACCAAGACAGTTAGCGCCAGGGCAGTTAGTACTGAAAAAGATTTTTCCGCATCAAGATGAAGCCAAAGGGAAATTCTCTCCCAACTGGCAAGGTCCGTACATGGTTCACCGGGTTTTAACCGGGGGAGCCCTCATACTCGCAGAAATGGATGGAGAAGTTTGGCCAAAGCCGATTAATTCAGACGCAGTCAAACACTACTATGTGTAACCATTATGATTCCTTTATGATGTAAGTTGAACTACGTCTGACCCGATTCCCGTTTAAGAGGGGATACGTAGGCAGCCTTATGGGTTCGGTCACAATTCAATAAAATTTTCATTCCCCCCCCCCCTCTCCCCGACATTGGAAACTGGGGCAGAATTTGAGGAGGACCCTCAAAATTCCGAAGTTGATCTTCGCCAATCATCACGCGCAGCCGTCAGAAGCACCAGCCCAGTAAACTGAGGCAGAATTTTGAGGAGGACCCTCAAAATTCCGGAGCAAAAGAGGTTGCAATATCTTGAACCGTGTCGCAATCATCGGTTCATCTAAAACCATTTTACCTTTATATATTTACATCATGTTTTATTTTACTAAATCATGCATGGCTACCGTCAAAATAGCTTTGTTTAGCAACGCTACCCCAAATTGCAAGAGCCGAGTAGGACAAGCGAAGTCCACGGGAAGACGAACTAACCTTCCCCCTGACAAAACTCACAATCTTTCTTTGAACGCAGGCACCGCAAAAATATAGAATCATCGGATACGATTACAAACTCCCACTTTTCAGGAATACAATTCTCAAGATCATCGCCCATATACAAGTGCTATCCGCGCATGACATTCCTAGCGGCCCCAATGACAATCAACTATCAGCTATCATCTATCAGCTAAGAGATTCCGTTACTCCTCACTTTTATTTTTTGCATTGCATAGGCTACCTTTCTGCCTTCCGAGACTAAGCACTGTCTCCATCTGCATTGGATAAGGCTACTTTTCTGCCTTCCGAGACTAAGCACTGTCTCCATCTGCATTTTTGCATTGCGTAAGGCTACCTTTCTGCCTTTCGAGACTAAGCAGTGTCTCCATCTACATTTTTGCATTGCATAAGGCTACCTTTCAGCCTTCCGAGACTAAGCACTGTCTCCATCTGCATTTTTCTCTACATTGCATAAGGCTACCTTTCTGCCTTCCGAGACTAAGCTCTGTCTCCATCTGCATTTGTACATTGCATAAGGCTACTTTTCTGCCTTCCGAGACTAACCACTGTCTCCATCTGCATTTTTTTTTTGCATTGCATAAGGCTACCATTCTGCCTTCCGAGGTTAAGCTCTACCTCCATCTACATCGGCTGAAACACCGCCAACTTTATTTAAATTCCTGTCGGCTGAAATATCACCATTTACATTTTTCTACATCGGCTGAAACACCGCCAACCTTATTTAAATTCCTATCGGCTGAAATATCGCCATTTACATTTTTCTACATCGGCTGAAACACTGCCAACTTTATTTAAATTCCTGTCGGCTGAAATATCGCCATTTATATTTTTCTACATCGGCTGAAACATCGCCAGCATTATTTAAATTTCTGTCGGTTGAAATATCGCCATATACATTTTTCTACATCGGCTGAAACATCGCCAGCATTATTTAAATTCCTATCGGCTGAAATATAGCCATTTACATTTCTCCTTCACATCGGCTGAAATACCGCCAAATCTTGCATTTCATCGGCTGAAATACCGCCAAATCTTGCATTTCACGGGCTGAAATACCGCCAAATCTTGCATTTCATGGGCTGAAATACTGCCAAACTGTCCAAGGGCGTCATTGTTCGGAGGCACCATCTTCATAGCCCGAGAACCCCATGCCATGGCCCGAGGACCCCGCTTAATACTCTGCACATCATTATTCAAGGTCATCATGGCTCGGAGGCACCATTATCATAGCCCGAGAACATCATTTCATAGCCTGCGAATCCTTTATTATGCGCTTCATGGCCCAGGACATCATGGTCTGAGGACGTCATCTTAACCATCCAAAGACAACATTCATGGTCCAATGGAAACTTGCATCACGTTTAAATTCCGCACGATATGCTTGTATTACTTAATTGTAGGTACGTCAGCTGGCCACAGCCATTACAGCAGGAGCGATCTCGCTCCGGTTCTCACAGCCCATCAGTACTTGATCACCCTTCCCAACCTAAATATTGCGCCCGTCTCTTCAAAAACCTCCATCGGCATACTCCGCCGATGCATCCTGAACTACATATGACCTGATTCCTGTAAAACCAGGGATATGTAGGCAGCTCAGAAACCAGAGCGAGGTCAAAACCTTTGCAAGCCGTTTCTCACGGTCAAAATTGGTTATCATATCTTTACCCGACAACTCTTTCATCCTTCCCGGGTAAAGAGGGGCAGCTGTTGATACCCAATTTTTCCCTATATTTTTATATATGCAAAATACTTTCACAATAGCATGTACAGGCATATATAAGCATGCCACAAAGTTTTGGTATTTTTCCTTTATTTTTTAAGATTTTTAAAACCAATTTATTTCTATTTTAATACTACAAAATGCAATAATTATTCCCAAACTAGCATTTTTTTAGTGAATAATTTATTTCATTCTCATATTTACCCTAAGATGTAATTGGGGTAATTTTTGTATATTTTTATACATTTATTTGGTATTTTTAAGCTAATTGCATATAATCTCTATGGTTCTTCCTCTTCTCTGGAATCCACGAAACCCTAACCCTATGGTCTTCAATTTATCTTAGATCTACTCTAGATCTACAGTATTACGAAGTTTTTCTACGTTTCTTTTCTCTGAAAAAAGCCTCATCTTTAAACGATCGTTCAATTTTAAAATTAGGGTTTCTTAACCCCTTTTCAAAAAATGGTTTTTACTTCTAGTTTAGTGATTTCTACTACATTTTGAATGATCCTCTTATGTTTTCATTGCTATCTGAGTTACTAGGCTGGAAAGCCCTAATTCTTTCTAGCCCGTTTTGACTATGTGTGTTTGTTTCTTGTGTTCATGTATCCTCTGTGATTCTCGTTGTTAGGGGTCTTAATCCTCTACTGTTCTATGACCCCCTATTTAGGGCTTCTCTAACTTAAGTGCTATTTGATGATTATTAGGTTTGACTACTTGTTTATCTAAAGGCTTCATCGATTCTATGCATCTTTCCGCAAAACTGTGATATTTTCATTGAATATATGCTTTTGTGTGTTTTGCCTACAATTATGTACTGCTTCCTTATTTGTGAGATGTTTTCCCTAATTAGCACTGATTTCTTGAGATTTTCAGTCTCATCCGTGGTGCTTTGATTGATTTTTCAGAACTAGATTGAATTCTGCCTTATTTATGTGCAATATATATCTTCCTTGTTTAAAACATTCTGTATTTGGCCTTTATTATATGCCACATGAAGTTACTGCTTTAATTAGGTTAAAATCAGTCTATGAGTTGATTCCTTTTCCTTATTTAGCTATGATTGTACCGTTTGAACTTGATTCCCTAATTAGAGGAGTCTGTGTCTTTAATTGATGCTGATTGATTATTGTTTCCATAATTATGTAAAAACTAGTACTCCTTACCTTATTTTTCTTACTCGTTTTCAGCATTATAAATACTCTATTCTCTTTTGCATAACACACGAAATATCACTAAGCCATACACAAACACATACACACAGAGCATACTGATATCATTCTGAGTTCTCTCTTACTCTCATACATATTCTCTTTGCTTCTCGTATTAGTTACTGATCACTCAGTCGGCTGAAAGCCAAGACTAAGTAATTACTGTTGCTCTCTTGCATCTGCATACTATTGTCCTGCTGCTCTCTTTCTTGTTCTGCATACTATTGCCCTGTTGCTCTGCCTCTCTGCACCTTGCTGTTCTATTCTCACTCTTGACTGGTATGTTTCTAGTTTAAGTTTACAGTATCCCAAAACAACATGTTTCAGTTCATGTTAAGATTCTTGTTATTCCTTTTGTGTTTTCACTTATGGTTCTATTTTTTACCATGTAACTAGCATGTCTTTGTGATTTCCCTTTCCCTTTAGTCTAATATGTCTCTTGCTTTCCCTTGTGTGATCCACTATGACTTTGTTTGATTCCTATGACGCTAGCATACTTGTTTTGTCTATGTGCTTGTCTTTCCTCTTATCTCAGCATGACCAATGTTTTCTTATGTGTTTTCATCCTCTGCCTAACATCTACCCCTACAAACTTGTACCCCCTCCACCTAAGTGTTATATGATCTAATGTGTGACTCTGTCTGACACTTAATGCTGTTGGACTTTGGCATGAACACTATGTGATAACTATGCTGTAACTCTAGTCTAAGGGCTAATTGTGTATAAGTTTACTTCTGCCATGTGATTTATCTGTCCCCCAGTCCCTATCCCTACTTGTGTTTGCTTCCTGAACTCTGCATATCTTCTGAGTTGTGATTGTCCTGTTTCTTTCCTTTCTTGTTTTTATAAAACAAACTCCCAGTTGTTCTCCGGAACTATTTTCTTCAAAAACTGGTATTTCAAACCCAACTCTTTTAAACTCTATCACACCCTCACAATTCTTAGAAAGTAGGTTCTGCCCCCCTTTCGTGTAAGCATTGCTTTGGGTATCTCTGAATACCCGCTGAACTTTGATGCACAAGGCTGGGAGTTCCACACCGCACTTATTCAACATTTTTGGTAAATGTTTGGGTGCTGGTATTGGCCAGGGACCCAATGGGGCCCTAGGGAGCTTTACCGCACCCAGACCATGGCTGTGAAACTCGAAAGAAGTGAGGATTGGGCCTGGTTGAAGGCTCCCTATAGAGTAGCTTCTTATTTTATTTTTCATTATGTAATTCAGATATCATGGTTTGTAATAACTTGTAAACAACTGATTGGGGTTATAGTGAAAATGGGTTGGGGTTATGCATGCTTAGTTTAAAGTTATGGGTAGAAAACATGCTCGTAGGGCTTTACTTACCTATTTGTGCAATAGACATCATGTATAGGACATGCATCTCATGTAGTAGTGATCCTGTTTTAGATTCTTTACTTTCAGTTTGTTGTCATACTCACTTCATATTCACAACATAGCATGGCCGGGAACCACACTAGTGGATCTTGAGGGGTGCCTAACACCTTCCCCTCGAGATAATTTCTAGCCCTTACCCGAACTCTGGTTTTCCAACTCAAAAACCCTTAGTGTCCTAATGCACTTAATCATTAGGTGGCGACTCTTCAAATCCAAAAATCCAATTCCCAAACGGGAATAGAGTTGTCTTCCCGAATGTCGTAAACCCGATTTCGCGAGAAAAAGGGGGCGTCGACAGTTAGTTATCCCCACGCCCTTGTGCTGGTAGGGTTGCTTTTGAACTTAAATTTTGACTGTCTTCCCAGTGGTATTATTTTTTTTATTTCAGTAACATTCATATGGTACCTTTAACTATCCATACTCCTATCTGAATATTTCTTAAGGATCAAGATGTCATATCTGCGAGACTGAATTCACTATATTTGGTTTTACTATGTTTATCTTACACGATTTGTTGACTCGTCTGTAACCTCCTGTTTAGCAATAACTAGGCTCTTCCTGAATAAATTACTAACTACTCATTGGCCCGTCTTATATCAATATTACGCGTAATCTTTCCTGGGTTATTTCCTTTGTTTTAACTTACGTCTCGCACTGGCTCCTTATCTATCAATAACATCTCAGGCAGGTACCCTTACATCTTTTCCTTGATGTCGTGTTCGCATAATGTTTGGGAATTGTAGCATATATGTAGGCTTTAAATAAGTGAAATCTCATCCCTTTTTCATTTCATTTTTTTTTCATTCTTCCTTTACCATTCCATAGTTACTGAAACTACTTAATTCTGACTTAATGCCACATCACTCCATATTCCCCCTTTAGGGGCGTACAAAGCATTTAGTGCTACGATGATCTACGAATAAATGTTTCACCTCTTCATCTTTCGCGTTTTTTCACATCATCGATGACCCTTACTTGCCTTGCGGTAATCATTCTGTACCAAGGATAACAAATTTCCTTACTCGCGACGGTGACACCTAGTGTAACTAGCACATACAATCCCTTAAGCTTAACTTTGCTCGTATTACTTGCTTTAGTGAAGCGTCTTCCTGAATGACCATTCTCTAAATTTCTCATGAGTCTTCTTCTGTTATCCATTCTATTATCGGCGGAATGCAATCTAAAATTCTCATGATGCTGACTATTATTAAATCACTCAATCCCTAATTCATGTTTTGTTTATCTTGTTCACCAGCCCATACTGATTTCTATTATTCTGGGGTCTAACTTTTCCTTCCGATAGTTGAGTTGGAGTCACGAACTTATTTCTCAAAGTGAGGATATGACTTTATGGCCTATACTCTTTTGTTGTCTCAAGGCCTGTCACCTCTCGTTTTTCCCTTCACTTGACTATAGACTCTATAATACTATCATTTTTTTATCTATCGTTGTCATTCATGTACCACATTTTACTCATAATGCTTCATTAACTCTCTTCATATTTTCCTGCTAACATTTCTGTCTATCACTTTATTGTAAAAACATGAACAATACATTCTTTTGCTTTTAGCTCCTCTTGCTCCATCCATTGGCTCCTCGAATTGCCTAACATTCTCTCTCTACCAGGGGTAGGAGCCAGACTAAGGTAATATTTATCCCATAGGGCATAACTGAGATCAGTGTGACCAATTGTAAATACATCTGTCACTGTTGAAGGTAACTCAAAATGCTTATATCTCCCTTCCTGAATGGTAAATAATGATAATCTTTATTAACTGGGTGCCTCGTACCCTTCTTCATCTTGCTTCTTTTACTTCTTGAAACTTGTATTTATCTTCTGAGTCTCACATTGTCTTTCACCATAAAGGTGGATAGATATTCTTGCCCTAAGGCTCCTTATCAAGAGTCTTACACGTCTTAGTACAGACATGATCTGCTGAATACCTCATATTTATCCATCATAAGCATGATGCAAAAATCGAGTTCCTCTGACTCAACTCTTCCACGGCTATATCTCTTACCAACCGTCTTTCTGGATGTAGGCATCGTCGTATTATGAATAAGATAAAGTTTAGGAAATTTAGTTCTTACAAAAGAGCTCTACCACACGATCTAGAGTAAGAAGAAAGAGTGACAGTCTTAAATACCGTGTAGCCTCCTACTTATAAGTGTGGTGCACGACACACCCATAAACAAGACTTTACTAGACACGGCTTGTGGACTTCCTAGGACGGAACTGCTCTACCACTTTTGTCACGACCCAAACCGATGGGCCGCGACGGGCACACGCTACCTTACTCAACCGAGTACCAACGTAACGTATCTTTTCGTATCATACTCGTATAGGTAAATGAGATGTAAAGGTTGTCGTGAGATAAGTAGAATAAAACCTGAGAAAATACTCAACTTGATATACCGACGTATACATATGACGTACGGGCCTATAAGGCCGAAATAGTCACTCGTATACTGAACATAGGCCGACGAGGACATACAATCTTTCATATACATGAGATATGTATACAAGAATCTAAGAGTACATAAATGTCATAAGGCCAGGACAGGGCCCCGACATACCAATCAATACACGTGTAAATCATACTAACCAAATAAGCAACTCCGGAGCAAATGGAGCGCACCAACATCTTCTGCTGAGCTGATAGCCTACTTGGAGAACTCTCAACCTGTCTATCAAACCTGCGGGCATGAAACGCAGCATCCCCAGGCAAAAGGGACATGAGACAAATGATGTACCGAGTATTTAAGGAATAAAAATCCGTAAACAATACACATAGGAGAAACATGGAGTAAAAGACTGAACTTGAATATCTGAATAGCTCTATGAATCATTTAATATTATATAATCATGCATATGCATATAAATTTCATAGTACCATGCATGGGTATATGCGTTCATAGCATCATTAAGCCTCTGAGGGCATCCCATCATATCATCTCGGCCACTGTGGGCAAATCATCCCAGCTGACCAGGTGGTGGTGCGTATATAACGCCGTAACCTTTTCCCGTATCCCATATATATATATATATATATACACGCGTATATAACGCCATCTGGTCATGGGTCAATGTGCATGTATAAATGCATGAAATGCATAAGAGATACATTAATAAGATTTTCTCGGAATGCCATAGAAATCCATATGCCTATCGGATAAACTTTATCAAATACGTATTTTCCTGAGACCCATGAACAGAATATATAATAATAATCCACATGGGAAATCAAGAATATAGACACCCCTAGTATTTCTATGAATAGAGTCATTTATGAAATTTGTGTATTTTGCTGATTTCATTTGTATTATTTGGATCAAGCCAAAAAGAAAGAAGGGATAGCCTTAACATACCTGAATCGAGACTCTTGACAATCCCTTCACACATTGTTGATTGCGACAACGCGTAACGGCGGATCGAAGTAGGAAAAAATCTGTATGATGTTCTTAAGATAGATTGCACTGTACTCTCTTAAAATTGCAAATCTCATTGCTATTACGCAGTATAACTTCGTATGAAACTTTGTTGAAGTAAAATCACGTTGCAGACTATCTCACTTTGTAAAGGATTCATGTGAAATCTTGTTTAAGAACTCCATCCATACTTAGCAATCCAATCAATATCATCCCACTTTAAATCCACTGTAAATCTTAGCATCTGATCGAGATTGGTAACGCCTTGAAGAAGTAAATAGACGAGTCCAAGATTCTGAATCCATTATACTATGCCATACTTAATAAAATGATAATCCTTAGAAATTCCAATAAATTCTTGTACCCCTTTGGCTGAAATTCCTCAAACACGAAACCCTTTTTCTTTTTTTTTTGGGGGTAAAAAAATGAAAGGAACACTTAGATTTAGATAATTTAATCAAGACTTACACCAAGAAGAGGTGAAAAACGTTAAAAGGGCAAAAAAATGGTGTTGTGAAGATTCCTGGAAATAGGGAGGAGAAAGAGCAATAGCAATTAGCAAGCCAAGCCTCCACCTTCTTAAGGTCATGAAAACATGACAATTTGCTGCCAAATTCCCACACTCCCACGTGGATGTGTGTCCCCTAGTAATTATCCAAAATTCACACTTAATTATTTTATCCATAAATTTATAATTAATCTCCCACTAAAAATTTATTAATTACCCGATTATCCATGTAATTAGGAATTATCTCAAATTACTTAAAATACTACTCACTTTTAATATATTTTGTACACCTTACTATTATGGCCATGTGGTACCTTGTATGGTACTAGTCCATAAATACCGGGTATTTTAGTTCGGGTCTTATTTTATCCCAAAATGTCAAACTTCGATGAAATTCATTTTCTTTGATTTTCTTACCATCTCACCTTTACGAATTTACTGATCACTTGTTTGAAATAGCAAAATGCTTATAATCTCAAAATAATCTCATTCTCGAACTTACGTCGATTAGCTTACGACGAAATTTTAACATACGAAAATGCGGGATGTACCATCTCATTTTCGAGATTTTATCAATTTACTTATGGAGTACTTTCACGTACAAAAACATGGGGTGTAACATCCAGAGTCCACACCTTCGCTCCTTCATCCACATCTGCGGATGCGTTTCTGCGGCTAATCGTCCGCTTCTGCGGAGCCTTGGGTCCTTCACACCTCTACATCTGCGACTACCCTTCTGCAGATACAGCTCCGCTCCTGTGACTCCCTCATCGCATCTGCAACCCTTGGCCTCTATGGCCAAACCCGCACCTGTGACTCCTTCCTCGCTTCTGTGGGGCTGCAGCTATGGGCCTCCCACCGCAGGTGCGAAAACACCAGAACCAGCCAACTTCAGAATATGCACAAGTCCAAATTTGAACCCGTTGAGCATCCGAAACACCCCCGAGGCCCCTGAGACCTCAGCCAAACATACCAACCAATTCTAAAACACCATACAAACTTAGTCGAGCACTCAAATCACATCAAACAACGCTAAAAACACCAATCAACCTCCGATTCAACCTTAATGAACTTGAAACTTCCAAATTCAACATCCGATGCCGAAACCAACCAAACCATGTCCGATTAATCTCAAATTTTGCACACAAGTCATAATCCACACTACGGACCTACTCCAACTTTCGGAATCAGATTCCGACCCCGATAAAAAAAATTTCACTACCGGTCCGAATCTCCAAAAAAATAACTTTTGCCATTTCAAGAATAAATTAGCTACGGACCTCAAAAACACAATTCGGATGCGCCCCTAAGCTCAAAATCACCCAACAGAGCTAACAGAATCGACGGAATTCCATTCCGGAGCCGTCTTCACACTGTTCCAACTACGGTCCAAATCTTAAGACTTAAGCTCCCATTTAGGAACTAAGTGTCCCAAAACACTTCGAAACTCAAAACGAATCATCACGGCAAGTCACAATAGCTGAAATAGATATGGGGTAAGTAGTTAATAGGGGATTGGGGTGCTAATTTTCAAAATGACCAGCCGGGTTGTTACATGCGTCCTCACTCAAAAATGTGCGGACCGCACTTCCCTACCCTACATTTTGTTTTATTCTGCAGCTGTCTGCTATTCTATGCTATCCACCTTAGCAAGCACTTCTGAGGGTTCGAAAGACGACAGTCAAGGTTTAGCGCCCTCATCTACACATCCCCCCGACGCCCCAGCTGCTATAGTTGATGATGATGATGTTCCGAATGATGGTCGAGGGTGTGATACCAGAGTTGCCGGCCTCGAGAGGTCAATGAAGAAAGAAGTTTGGGAAGATAGGTTTGTGAGCCTGACGACATTCAACAGGTTCCGAGAGTGGTGGCCTCAGAGATCGCTCACTCTTGAGCGTCAGTTTGTATTGAAAGACTTGGATAGGTACAACCCAAATGTATCAAGACAATTTCGTGAGAGAAAAGGGTGGACGTGGTTTACTCAGAGTGTAGTGGATTCCTAGGAGCACTTGGTCCGGGAATCCTATGCCAATGTAGCGCATATCAAGAAGGGGACCAAGGTGACTAAAGTGAGGAACTTAAAAGTTAGTTTTGATCAGAGCACCCTGAACACATATTTGGGGCTCGAGGATGTGGAGCTGGTGCAATATTTGAAGAAGTTCGCACTAGGTTATGCAAATCGCTCTTGGCTAGCTGAGATTTTGGCAGCTCGAGGACCACCGCCACCATAGATCACAGCAGGGGTTCCTATTTAGCGGAATACCCTGAACTTTGAAGCAAAAAGGTTTGTGTGCAGTCGACTAGACCCGTGCCAGAATGAAAACAACCTCCCAATCCCGAGGGCAGTTCTAATGGTTTCCATCATGGCCGGGTACCCAATCAATGCGGGTGCCATCATGTCGGCCAACATGTCTTTGGTCGGTAGACAGGGTGACAGCTCCTACCCGTATCCCAACACTATCACGCAGTATCTCAAAGGTTCAGGCGAAGAAGGCCTTCACACGGTACTCTTTGAAGGACCCGAGGAACCCGAAGAACAAGGGTCAGCCAACTACTACTGTAGGCCAGTCTGATGAGTTGTGCGGCCACACATTCAACTCCTATCAAGACTGAAGCAGAGTGCGGACCGCATATGAAATTGTGCGGCCGTAGAACCTCTGAAAGGGCATTTATGTCCTAAAATTCTAGCTTTGTATAAATAGAATTGTTTTACAAAATTAGGTCAAGTTTTGAATATTAAAAGTGCTGTTTAGTGATTCAACATTGGTTTTTCATATTTTAAGCTTTCATTATGAGTTTTGTTATGTTTTCTTCTTTGTTTTCTTCTATACCCACTACGAGTAGCTAGATTCTCACTAGGGTTGTGACCAAACCCTAGAGTATAAACGTAATGGGTATTTGATTTATGGCTTGTTTATGGTTGGGTGTTTATTATTTAGCCTTGTTCTTGCTTTTAATTGTATAATTAATGGTTGAAAACATTATTTCATGCCTATTTGACGTGGTCTCTACTTGAGAAAGAGAGACTTAGTCTAGAAAAACTTGGCTAACAAGAAATTGGGACAAAATCAAGTGATTGATTGTCCTAATTAAAGGGTTGAACCTAGAGATAGTAAAATCCGACTTGAGCATTTTATCAACTTTTTGTTCAATACCCATTTGGACTTGAGAAAGCCAAGTTGGGCAAAATCACTCTCTTACCGAGAGGTATTGAGTGGGTACTTGAGTATTGGTAGCTATAATATACCCCGACCAACAAAACAATCTTTAAAGTTTACAACCCGTTAGGCAAACACCTAGGTGAAGGTCATAGCCCTAGGCCTTTTACATATTGAAAACAACAACAAAAATAATTTCTTAGTCTCCATTATTTATTTTGCAATCTTAGTTTAAACTAGACCTAGAATCAACCAATTTTTTTGGAAGTATAATGTAAGATAGTTCAAGCTTATTCACCATAATATATACCTCATCCCATTCATATAGCTCCCTGTGGAATTCGACCCCGACTCTCTATTTGGTATTACTATTGCATCGACCATTTCATAACCTCAAATAGAGATGTGACTTGAACGAGATCAACAACTTAAATCCTTGATAGCCTTTACTGATACTTGTTATCTACTGCAGGCCCCTTCAATAAAGAGGCCTCTGGAGATTGGTAAGATTAGGGATGGGTTGTATCTCTTGTGTTCCCTCTGTTAGAAGCATGCTAGTGCTGATTCTACATCTGTTTCACCTTTGTTTCTGCCTCATGTCATACTTGTGATGTACATTGCTTGCAAAAACATTCATCTAGTGTTTGTGATCACAGTACTTCATAGAGTCATTCCTTTTCAAGTGTAAATAATTCCATATGCAATAAAACACTTGACTGTGATTCCTTCTTATCTCATAAGAGTGATGTCAATGTATTGTGGCAAAATATATTAGGCCATGTTCCCTTTGCCAAAATGATAAGCATTACTACTATCCCTGGTACCTATTCTACTAGACAACCTTTCCTATGTTCTATATGCCCTATGGCCAGACAAACTAGGTTACCCATTCCTCAAAAGGCCAATAGCACCAAACAAGTTTTTGACCTTCTACATGTTGATCTGTGGGGACCTTATCATGTCCCCACACACAACAATTACAAGTACTTCTTAACTATGGTTGATGATCACAGCAAGTCCATATGGACTCATCTTTTGTCTAGCAAAAGCAATGCCCTGCAGATTCTTAAAGCCTTCATCTCCTTTGTTAAGACCCAATTTCACTTGACCATTAAGTCAATAAGGTCAGATAATGGTTTGGAATTCACCAGTAAAGAAGCAAATTCCTTCTTTCATAACCAAGGCATTGTTCACCAGAAAACTTGTCCATACACACCACAACAGAATGGTGTGGTTGAAACAAAACATAGGTACCTTCTTGAAATAGCTAGGTTACTTTTATTTCAATCAAAGTTACCTATAAAATATTGGGGTGAATATATCTTAACAGCCACTCACCTCATTAACAGACTGCCTACCACAAACCTCAAGAACAAATGCCCTTTTGAACTCCTATACAAAAAGAAACTAAACTATTCCCATTTAAAAAGTTTTGGGTGTCTGTGTTTCCCTACTATACCAAGGTACACAGGGACAAATTTGATCCCAGAACTGTGCCTCATGTCTTTGTTGAATACCCCTTTGGAACCAAGGGATACAAGGTACTCAACTTGCAAACTAGAAAGATTCACATATCCAGAGATGTAACTTTCCATGAGAATATATTTCCCTTTGTTGTGTCACCTGTTGCAGGTTCTTTTCCCTCAACTCTTCACTCACTACCTTTCATCTCTGATTTACACACTACTGCATCTCAGCCCACAACATGCAATTCACTAAGTCCAAATAGCCCTGGAGTTACACATGATCAACATTCACCTGATCACTCAACACACTCCTTTCCAGAGACACCACACTCTTATTCCCTTGAGATCCTTCCACAAAATATATTTGACCACATTCCACAAAATGATTCAACTATTTTAGAGCCCAGAAGGTCTGGCAGAGAACACAAATTACCTGCTCATCTGCAGGACTATGTCTATTCCATCCTCAGTTGAAAACAGCCTCTACTTCTCTACCTACTGATCCACCAGCCACTTCGACTTCCCTTAATGTTCTGTTTTCCTTAATTAGTCATATTTCTACTAATTCTTTACTCCATGATAGTCAGTTGTTTGTGATGAATGCCTGCAATGATTTTGAACCATCTTCATATGAGGAAGCTGTCATTAACCCTGCTTGGCAAGCAGCAATGACACAGGAGTTTGAAGCCCTACATGCAAATCATACCTGGGATGTAGTGCCCTTGCCAAGTGGCAAGCAGGCCATTGGCCGCAGGTGGGTATATAACATAAAGCAAAAAGCTAATGAAACAGTAGAGAGGTTCAAAGCTAGGCTAATAACAAAAGGGTATACTCAGCAGCCCGGCATAGACTACACAGAAACCTTCAGTCCTGTGGTAAAAATGATAACATTGAGAGCCCTTATAGCTACAACAGTAAAGAAGCATTGGCACATCTCTCACTTAGATGTGAATAATGCATTTCTTCATGGAGACCTCCATGAGGAAGTATACACGCAAATTACACCAGGACTAGAGATCAACTCTCCAAGATTAGTGTGCAAGTTGAACAAATTCTTATGTGGCCTCAAACAAGGAAGTAGACAGTGATACTCTAAGTTGACTAAGGCTCTTTGTTCAAAGGGCTATGTATACTCTCTCAATGATTACTCACTCTTTTACAAGAAAACAAAGCATTCTTCTATTTATGTAGCTGTATATGTAGATGATGTTATCATCACTAGAACAGATCCTTTAGAAATCACTCAACTCAAATGTTTCTTACATGATCATTTTAAGATAAAAGACCTGGGAAAGCTGCATTACTTCCTTGGTTTAGAGGTTCTTTATCCTCAATGGAGCAGAGTATAGGTCCTTAAGAAAGGTTGTCGGAGAGCTAACTTGGTTGTGCAGACTACTTGATGAGCTCACTATTCCTTATCCTAAACCGGTCTCAGTGTTTTATGACAGTCAATCTACCTTACACATAGCTCGTAATCATATTTTCCATGAACGTACCAAACATATCGAGGCCGATTGCCATTTTTGTGCGAAATAAGCTCCAAAAAAAGTTGATTTCTCTCCATCATGTTGATACTGGTGCTCAGTTAGCAGATGTCCTCACTAAAGCCCTTACCGGTGTCAAGCATTCTATGATATTGAGCAAGTTGGGTATGAAGACCTCACCTCCAACTTGGGGGGGGGGGGGGAGGATATTGAGACAACACTGTATTTAACAACCTCCTTCTTGTATATATTTCCGAGTAGTTTAGTTAGTTTAGTTGGTTAATTAGTTAGTTAGTACACAGTAGCTTAGTTGTAGCTTGCTGTCAGAGTAGTTGAAGTTAGTTAGTGGGACTGTATCCTCGTGTATATATACATCCCTTTGGGATATCAGAAAGAACACAATTCATTTTCTCATCTTTGAGTATCAAGTCTCCTTCTTTCTTAGCTCATGCGAAAGGTTCTGGAATCCATCAATGGAATCTTTGATTGAGAGTGAAATTGGCTGTCCAAATGCATAAATTGACAGTTACTAATAATAATTTAAAAGTTTGCACTAATCTTTTCTATTAAACAAAGTTTCAATCTTGTATAAGATATAAGATTTGAAGATTTGCACATCATATCCTTTCCATTGGATAAATTTCAAAAATATTGAGATAGAAAAGTAACTGTTAAGCTCTTAGATTGTCTTCAAAGAAAAGCTATATTGGATACCTTTCTGCTGAAAATTTGGACACGAAGTTTCACCAATTCAAGCATTATATCACTACTAAGAGAATGAAATCAACGAAACAAGCTACAATTACAAAGTTCTTCCATCAATCTTGGACAATTTTATTTTTTAGGTAGCATTAAAAAGTATGCCTTAGAGTTTAAATCTTTATACTTTTAGTTATGAATTTATTAAGAATGTATTAGCTTTCTCAATATTTTACTAGTGAAATATGCATAACTTTTGAGATTTGAATTTTAATAATTATCTTATTTTTAATATGTAACATAAAAACGAAAAAAATAATTGATTTCTGGATAATTTTTATCTATAACAATCAAAAAAATTTAAACGTCAGATGTTGTTATAGGTGTATAACAACCATTCACTGTAAAACCCAAAAAATATCGAAACAAACGAGGTTGTTATAGAGAGGTTTGACTGTAAATGGTACATTAGAAAAGTGAATGTTGGTTGTGTTATCGTGACCAGAGGCGAATCCTGAATTTTGATTTGACAGATCAAATTTCTAGGTTCTTAAGGCCGAATCTGTTACAATTTTTAGATTTGGGTCTTAATCTATTATTAATAAAATTTTAGTAATTTTTTGCATATATTTTTATGATCCGTATCGAAAATGCTAGTTCATATGAATCAGATACTTATATTCTCCCTCCTGCACTGATTGTGAATGAAATTTGTATCCGACTCTTTCCGATTATAGTTTTTCTTTATTTCCTCAAGTTCCCAGTTGGCAGTTGGAGATCCACTTGACCCATTTAACTTTTAATGGATTAGATTAAATTAATCAATTAGCACTCCAACTATAGTTAAAGGAATAGATTTTGAATAAGCAATTATTGTTATGAAATATTATTTTGTAGTGGATGTTTATAACTTCTAAAGAAGTTACTTCCACTACTCTTCTCCATTAAGTAGATAATTCCCACTACTTCTCACCATTATAGTTGTAACTCCTACACCTCCATAACCTCCCCATGATCTTTCCCCATGATCTCAATAGTTAATACCATGTTTATGATATCCCTTTGTATACCTCAATGTCATCCTATAAATAGAGGGTTTGGACATCTCATTGTACACACTTGAATACATTGAAGGAATAAGAATCTCTCCTCTCTTTCACTCTACATTCTTGTCTATTTGCTTGTATCACATTATTACTTTGAGCTAAGTTTTGTAACACGTTATCAGCACGAATTGCTATATTCTTCTTATATTTTCTATAAGAGATGAAAGCCTTCCATGGGAGCTACAACCTTGAATCAATTTGTTTGAGCCTGTGAAAATCTGTGCTTTTCGTATGCCATATCAATCAGTTTGCATCTATATTGTCCAGGGAGTATCATTTTAATTATTCTATGAATTTTGAATTTGAATTATGTATCAATAATATAGAAACAACAAACTGATAATAGTAGTTACAATTGTTTTCCGCCAGTATGAGCCACCACTACCAAGAACCAAAGATGAATCCATTCCTTTCCATTGAGCAGGCACTAAGAGTATCGAGCTTTAACACTCGAGTGCCATTATTTTGTGTAATATATCGGAGTATTAAGAAAGTAAGGTACCTGTTTNAGCGGACAATTCCGAAGAAATGGTAAGATATGGGTAAGAGTTCTCGCAGATATCCCTATTACCGGGAAACCGTACAGAAGTAAGAATGGGAAGAGGAAAGGGAAATCCTACGGTTTGGATTGCTCGTGTGTCCAGGGGACAAATCCTATTTGAAATGGATGGTGTGAGTTTGTCAAATGCTCGACAAGCCGCTACATTAGCGGCGCATAAACTATGTTCGTCAACCAAGTTTGTTCAGTGGTCGTAAGCTTATAAATCTGACCCAAATTCTCCATTTTGGTACACGCCAAAGCGTTCCATTTCGGCGGATTGAAAGAGCCATCAATCACTATGATCTCTTTCTTAGAAAAGAAATTGCGTAAATTCTTCCTTTTTTTCTTCCATGCTTTCCGTTGGTCAACAACCAACTAAAGTGCTCTATACTTCTTCACTACTCATACAGGGAAGGTGGAAGAAATGAAGTCTCTCTTTTTTTTGGGGGGAGCAGAGCAGTCAAAGAATGAACCAAACCAAATGATTGTTCTAGAATGGCTATTCCTCACAATTGCTCCTTGTGATGCAGCGGAACCATGGCAATTAGGATCTCAAGACGCAGCAACACCTATAATGCAAGGAATAACAGACTTACATCACGATGTCTTTTTCTTCGTTATTCTGATTTTGGTTTTCGTATCATGGATCTTGGGTCGCGCTTTATGGCATTTCCACTATAAAAAAAATCCAATCCCGCAAAGGGTTGTTCATGGAACTACTATCGAGATTCTTCGGACCATATTTCCTAGTATCATCCCTATGTTCATTGCTATACCATCATTTGCTCTGTTATACTCAATGGACGAGGTAGTAGTAGATCCAGCCATTACTATAAAAGCTATTGGACATCAATGGTATCGGAGTGCGCCTCTTCACGAGGGTGATTAAAGTGCAACGAAATGCCTTAAAGTTGAATNCTTTCCGTTGGTCAACAACCAACTAAAGTGCTCTATACTTCTTCACTACTCATACAGGGAAGGTGGAAGAAATGAAGTCTCTCTTTTTTTTGGGGGGGGAGCAGAGCAGTCAAAGAATGTGTGAATGATTTTCAATTTCTGATTTTCCCCTAAACCAGAAAAAATAAGAATCTTAGAAGTTGCAAGTTTCTGTTTAATTATTTTCGTGCTATTATCTATTGGAGCATTTTATTTGATTGGTCTCTAATGCATGAGATCTCGTATTATTTGATTCATATGAATCACTTAATTGGAAATCGATAATTACCGCGGGTTATTATCACATGCATATGAATTATTGAAACTTGGTTTACTTATGGATATAATCACGAAGAGGTAATAGTTTTAAAATCTTAAGGGTGAGCCCTAGTATGTTGGCCTATTTGCCATTGAATGAGGGTAGGACGATGGGTTCGAGTCCCACCGCACTATGAGGATAAGACATCAGGTTTAAGGCCTGGTGCACCATGATAATAAGAGTTGGGTTTGAATCCCAATTCATTATAAACTAACACGCTTTTATCTGGGTAAGGCAGTGGGTTTGAGTCCCAATGCACCATATTGATGATATAATGATTATTAATGAAAAATAATGTATTTTTCATGAAAACGTATGAAGCTTGTCCCACTTGATTTGCTCCATTATTGAAGTGAATGTAATAGTGATGCATAATAAATCTAAATGAAGACAAGTGGTTGACTAATGAACGTGGGCGTGCCAAAGACCAAAATAATAATAGTCATCAATATGATAATTATAAAAAGGAGAACAATAAGGGTTCTCAAAATAATCTTTCAAAGGTGAAGGAAATGTATATCAATTTGATCTGTAAATATAAGGCACGTTCAGACGATTATAGTCCATTTTTTGAAAGAATGCGACTTGTGATAAGCAGACTCATTCCTGAAGTGAGTGTGAGAATATATATGTGATACAAATTATGCACAAGAATGTATTTATGCATGGTTGAATAACTACTACAATTCACCTCTAAGGGAGGTTTGAGAGAAAGAAAGATCATGAACATTACTATGTGGTTACACGAATGTCATTGGTCGTGTACATGTGGTAAGCTGAAAATATTTTGCCATGCCTTATAAAAAGTTATTAATGGCAAAAATAAAGCAAGAAAAGATTTTGCTTATGATGATTTTGACCATGACAATTATTATGATAAGATAATTTTCTCTGTGGAGAAAAAATTTACCACTTGGATGGTGTTATAAAAGATCTTGTAGTGCAAAATTATTGAGAGCTCCAGAAGAGCGAATTTGTTACTACCGAATAAATAAAATTATTCATGGCATTGGTGGTAGTAAGTCTCAAAAGATACTTTTTGAGTTTCAAATGTATTAGCCAAAGTGGTTGGCATTACTATAAATGAAAGGAAGATCGATTATCTTCATATTACTATAACTTACCGGGTAAATATGAAGGTTACCCGATTTTTCTTCTATTTGTACTACAGATGTATAAGCATGATATGAAATCACATGCCATAGTAAATTAAATATTTACTGAAGTAAATATCAGTTGGCATGACCGGTTGGCCATCCCGGTTTATTAATGCGAAAATTAATTGAGAATTCACATTGGCATATATTGAGAAATAGAAGATTCTTCAAGAATTCTCTTGTGCTGCTTATTCTCATGATATACCAGTTAAGGTTGGGACTGAATCCCTTGATTTCTGGAACGAATAGAAGGTGATATATATATGGGCCCAGTCACCTGCCATGTGGATCGTTTACTATTATATGATTTTAATAGATGCATCTATTGTATGGTCACATGTGCGTTTGTTATCAACTTGCACTTTGGTTTTTGCAAGGTTGTTTGCTCAAATTATTAGACCATAGTTTCAGAATATATATTATGATAATTTATCTTGATAATGTTGGTTTAAATCCAAGTTGGTTTAGCATAAATTGTATGCCTCCAATTATAGCTAAACCATTTGTTATGATAACAAAACTCCCAAATAGAAATTTGGTATGAGGTGTATTATTTAATATACAACAGCACTTGTACGCATCTAGCCAACAAGTTATGATAAATTCTCCCCATCACAATTGGTTCACGATCAGGAACCAAATATTCCCATCTAAAAATATGGATGTACTATATGATTTAATTGTGCTGCCACAATGCACAAAGATGGGTTCCCAAAGAAGGTTGGAAAATATGTTGGTGATCCCGACATTAGGGGGAGAAAATGGGGAGCTGAAAAAGTTATACGTGAAATGAATTATTATGAATACATCTAGATCCTCGTACAAGAAAATGTGAACTTGAAGTTCAAGTGATAGTTCATTTCTAAAATATTTCCAGGCACATTGCTAACCCAAAGCTAAATGTCATATTACAGTTGTTAATGCTCCAAATAGAATAACGTCCATGATGGATAGAGTTTATGGCACGCATGAAGCGTAATAGGCAAATCGGTTCCAAAGATAAAACTCCTTGAAGAAGGAGGGAGCAAATGCTCAAGATTGTCATAATAAGGAGGCAGGTGCTTTATAAGAGCACCATGACATAACATTTTATAAGACCTCATGGGAGAGGCTCAGGTACCTGAAAATAATGAGATCTCGATAAGTTATGTCTTTATTGTGCGATGATGGAACCGATGTAAAATGATCGTCGACGATGTTGTTAATATAATGTAGCGCTCAATATTATCAATATTGACGAGGATCTTGAGCTCAAATCTGTCATGGAATTTGGACAGATAAATGATTGTCCAAATAAAAAATATGCAATGAAATTGACTTCACCTGGAAAATGTGAAGTTGGATGGATAGTCCCCACACCTGAAAGTGAAATGAAAAATCAAGTCAAATGACATAAAGACGACTTGTGGCACAAAATTTTCGTAAATATCCTGGTATTAGAAGACATGTTCTCCTGTGGGGAAAGGAGTCATTTTAGATTTTGGTCTGACAATACATTTGATATGCATATAATGAAAATTCTTGAATGATTTAAATTGTTCTGAAGCATATTAAGGTTCCCAAGAAATTTATTAAATAAATCTTCGGCAGATCCTTATGTAGATTAGAGCGATCATTGCGTACTTGATTTATTTTTGTGTCTAGTGCAATTGGTATACTAATATATCTGGCTAGAACCATGAGTATAACAATATGCTAGCAAGATATAGTTTTATTCCAATGTGGAGATATTGGAATACAATTAGTATTATATTTCAAAAGGAATACTTGATGTAGATTTGTTTATTCTAACAAATATTGCCAAAATTTTGTTGGTTATGCAAATGCAGGCATTTTCCTGAAGTTCGTTATTCAAACATTCTATTTGCATGTGAGAGTACTGCCATATTATCATTTTACAAGGCATTTAATTGTTGATACTTATTCAAGTCATGCCAAGATAAGCAACTGATAAAGCAAGGGGCTCAACACACAACAGACGTGTGACTTGACTTTGAAGAGAAGATTCCAATAATACTGAAGATAATGTTGTTTGCTTATATCAATTGAAAGAAGGACTATCGAAGGAGACAAAATAAAGGACATTCACCAAAGTTCTTCAACAAATTTGTTCAAGTGATAATTTGACAAACTTCTTCACAAGACATTGTGGATCTCAATATTAGAGAAGATGTTATACAAGCTTGGAATTCGTCGTCTCCGAAGAATAAAGTGATGTTTTCATCAGGGGGAGGCAAATACGCGCTGTACTTTTTTTCCCTTAGCTAAGATTTTATCCCACTGGGTTTTTCTGGCAAGGTTTTTAATGAGGCAGCAAATAATGCGTATTACAAGATATGTGTACTCTTTCTCCTTCACTAAGATTTTTTCCCACAGGGTTTTTTCTTAGTAAGGTTTTAACGAGGCACATTATCTATAGACATCCAAGGGGGAGTGTTATGAAATATTATTTTGTAGGGATGTCTATAACTCCCAAAGAAGTTACTCCCACTACTCTTCTCCATTAAGTAGATAACTCCCACTACTTCTCACCATTATAGTTGTAACTCCTACACCTCCATAACCTCCCCATGATCTTTCCCTATGATCTCAATAGTTAATACCATGTTTATGGTATCCCTTTGTATACCTCAATGTCATCCTATAAATAGAGGGTTTGGACATCTCATTGTACACACTTGAATACATTGAAGGAATAAGAATCTCTCCTCTCTTTCACTCTACATTCTTGTCTATTTGCTTGTATCATATTATTACTTTGAGCTACGTTTTGTAACAATTATAACTTTGGTAATAAATTTTTTATGTTAACCGTGGATTAAAGGTATTAATTAGGAGTCGTAAAGTTTATATTTTTACTCTTTCTACATCCAACACTCTTGTTAGATTGTTATTAGTTTTTTAGGAGCTTCTCAGAACTGTTTTCATTTATTACTTGTGCTCAAAATTATATATTTTGTCACCGATAACTTCAACAAATTAAAGAAATTTATTACTACGTTTGTATTCTAGCAATTTTCTTAACGCGAATAAAGTGACAAACAAAATTTGATTATATTTAATGGAATAAAATGCGAATACAAATAATTGTTACTAGATGTATATATAAGGAAAAAGTCCTCACTTATTTTTTGAAAAAAGGAGCCTAGCACATCACTTTCTACATAAAAATGTATAATCAGACTGTTTACGTATTTGTATGTACAACAGTTAGAGTCAAAATAGCGTGGCATAGCCACTTTTACGGGTGGCTATCGAAAAATAGCCACCGTCCGTGATGTCATTGATTTCTAGCCATTTTAACTTAAAATAGAATGTAAAATGACATTATTGCCCTTGCACGCTTTAACATACTCTTTAGTAACTTTTTACTCTTTGTTTGCACAGCAGCGCGTGCGGCTTTCGTCAGAGCACTTTTTTTCGAATCCTTGATCGGTTTAGCTCTAATTTTCTTCAAAATTCTCTGGGTGAGTTTTGTTTTTACAATAATGTGTTTGATTCACGTTCTTATTGTTGTTTCGTTATGTTTAAGTTTGATTTACCGTACCGTTAGGGTTTAAATAATTATTTTTTGTGTTCATTATTTTGTTTTGTTTCTGATAATTTTATCACTTTGTTCTAGCATATATTATTTTGTTTTGTTTCAATCCAGTATAATATATAGGATATCACCTGTGTGTAATTTTTTTTTTTCCATTATATTATACTGGACGAGTTGAGTTTGGTCTAGCATATAGTTGAGTTTTGTTTCAATCCAGTATAATATACAGGACATCACGTGTGTGTAATCTTTTTTTCCATTATATTATACTGGAGGAGTTGGGTTTGTAGTAGCATATAGTTGAGTTTGTTTCTAATCCAGTATAATATACAGGACACACCTGTGTGTAATTTTTATCCTAGTTACTATTATACTGGTACAAGGTTGAGTTTGGTCTTAGGCTATATAGTTGAAGGTTTGTTCTAATTCCAGTATAATATACGGGTACATTCGACTATTGTTGTGTAATCTTTTATCCTAGTATATTATACTGGAACGTAGTTTGAGTTTGGTACTAGTCTAAGTTCTAGTTGAGTTTTGTTCAATTCCGAGGTAGTAAGTACTACGAGGACTTAGTCGTAACCTGGTTTGTAAATCTTTTTTTTCCTTACTTATAGTTAGTACGTAGTAGGTAGTAGTAGTTAGTTACGTAGTACGTAGTAGTAGTTAGTAGTTAGTTAGTAGTACGTACGTACGTACGTACGTACGTACGTAGTAGTAGTTTTTTTTTTTTTCCCAAATAGAGTTTTA
>NW_017671449.1:0-6180 GCF_001879085.1 Nicotiana attenuata | reverse complement strand
TTGGATTTGGGATAGCATATATTGGATTTTTGTTCAATCCAGATAATATCAGGCATCACTGTGTGTTAACCGTTTTTTTCCGATTTANTAGTATTATACTGGAGGTGTTGAGTTTGGGATAGCATATAGTTGAGTTTTGTTTCAATCCAGTATAATATACAGGACACCACCTGTGTGTAATTTTTTTCTCCAGTATATTATATTGGACAAGTTGAGTTTGGTCTAGCATATAGTTGAGTTTTGTTTCAATCCAGTATAATATACGGGACATCACATGTGTGTAATCTTTTTCTCCAGTATATTATACTGGACGAGTTGAGTTTGGTCTAGCATATAGTTGAGTTTTGTTTCAATCCAGTACAATATACAGGATATCACCTGTTTGTAATCTTTTTTTCCATTATATTACACTGGAGGAGTTGAGTTTGGTCTAGCATATAATTGAGTTTTAATATACAGGACATCACCTGTGTGTAATCTTTTTTTCCATTATATTATACTGGAGGAGTTGAGTTTGGGATAGCATATAGTTGAGTTGTTTCAATCCAGTATAATATACAGGACATCACCTGTGTGTAATCTTTTTTTCGATTATATTATACTGGAGGAGTTGAGTTTGGGCTAGCATATAGTTGAGTTTTGTTTCAATCCAGTATAATATACAGGACATCACATGTGTGTAATCTTTTTTTCCATTATATTATACTGGAGGTGTTGAGTTTGGGATAGCATATAGTTGAGTTTTGTTTCAATCCAGTATAATATACAGGACACTACCTGTGTGTAATTTTTTTCTCCAGTATATTATACTGGACGAGTTCTGTTTAGGATAGATTATTATAGGGGGACATCTATCATATGAATGTTTGGCTTCCAGTATGTTATACTGAATGAATATTATAATATAGACAAATATTTTTTAAGTCCAGTATATTTTACAGAGTTTCTCCTGTGTGTAAGCTTTTTTCTCCTGTATATGATACCGCATGATTATTATGCTGTTTTTCGATTTTCATATCTTGTATTTTAGTCTGATCCAGTATATTATGCTGGAAGACTGCAATCTATAGACTGTTCTTCTGTTCATTTTAGTGAATGAGTTATTTTGATAATTTATTTCTCATATATATACTGGGATTCTGATTGTGTTTATTATCTTATTTGTAATATGTTTTTTTTTGATGATTTTATAGAAATGGAATCATCAAGTTATATATTGAAGGTATGTATTTCTAAAATGTTGAATTTTTTATAAACTTAAAATTACATGAAATGTTGCTTATCTGTGTTATATTTTGATTTTAGGAGGGAGATCGATTTTATAATCTTAAGAAGTGTTTGCTGCTGATTGTTATTGGAAAGGCGATCGAAAATTTAAGAAAACAATTTCAGAGTTTTTGTGTGAAACTCAAATGGAACAGTTAAAGATTGGTGTGTTTGGGAAATTTTTAGAGTTGGATGACGTGGGTCACTATGGGAAGTTGACTCATTGTATGTTGTTTTCTCAAGTTTTTTACAAGGATAAAAGCAAAATGGTTTTTAGAGTTTTTTTATAACGACGTAGCTTTTACAGAAGATGATTTCCATTCTATAATCGGATTGAAGATTGAGGCATCTGATTATAGTTTTGTTGATAATAGAGATAACCGTTTGAAGAAACGGTATTTCTCTGATGTGCCAAAAGGTTTGAAGGTAGAACATTTGTATAAATTTGTCACAAAGCGTTCTCGACTCCGTGATGGTGCAGCAGATGATATATGTGATGATGTCGAGGTCTGTGATGAAGATGCTGTAAAGCTTGCTGAGATATACATATTAGAAACTGTTCTTTTGGGTAAAGACATTAAAAGAAATATAAGTGAACGTAATATGAAAATCATAGACGATCCAGAACTTTGTTCTTCTTTTCCATGGGGGAGTTACTGCTTTCAAGAACTTATTGACAATTTGTCTCATCTTCTGAAAACAGAATCTGTGAAAGACAAACCTATTGGTAGGATCGCATCTTATACGTCACTTGGATTCCCCTTCTTGTTTAATGTATGGATTATGGAAGTGTTCAATGATTTCCGTCAATATTCAATATATGAGGATCGGGGGCCAATAAGGATGTTGTCTTACTCAAGCATTGGATGTCCAAAATATGACTCACTTTGCGATGATTTCTTTAAGAAAACAACTGTAAGTTAATCGTATGTGAATTTTTAATTTATACTTGTGCTCATAATATTTTGTTTTTATCTAACTATTTATATTTCTATTTAATTAATAGAAATATAAGCTTTTCAAGGTGAATCAATCATATCTTCTCCAATCTTCATCAAAAGTTAATGTTAGCGACATTGTCAATGTAAGTAGTTGTTTCTTCTATTTTATTTAGTCTTGCATTTCATTAGGTAGACTAGTGTGTGTTTTTGTTGTCCGGTATGTTATACAGGAATGAGTTTTCATTCCTTCTGATTCATGTCATCTAGTATAATTTACAGGTAATCTAGTGTGTGTTACCTTGTCCTCCTGTATGTTATACTTGGTCAGTTTTCATTTCTTCTGGTTCATGTCATCCAGTATAATTTACAGGTAGTCTAGTGTGTGTTACCTTGTGAATAATTATTTGTCTTTTTGTTTTATAATATACCCTTTGATTATTTTAGTTATTTATATCCCAGTATTTTTTTCTGGAGTTTTACACCTTTAAATTCATTTCATTCAGTATATTATACTGGAAGACTGCCAGATGTAGGCTGTTTTGTCCACTATAATATACTGGATAAGTCTAATATTTCATTTCATTATGTTTTTTAGTTCTAATAATTTACTCTACAAAATTATATTCTACTCTTTATTGAATTGTTTTTACACTCGATAAGAATGTTTAACCGTTATGATTCTCTAATTCTTACCATTTTTCTTTTCTTTTCAGAGGGTATCTGACAAAGTTGAAGAGATTGTACGTGAGGATAATAATAAATTTCAAATAGAGATGAAAACAAAAATTAAAGATAATCGAAAAAAGTTGAAGAAGTATGTTAGAGCGCTGTTAAGGTAATTAACTAGTTTGGCAATTTATTTTACTATTGATTTTTTTTCTATAATAATATATTGTATTCATTAATGCAGGAAATCAATGACAAGCTTGATGTTGTTGTAAAGTTTATTAAAGATTTAAAAAATCATGATGAAAGCAATGAAAACCATGAGGAAAGCAGTGTGAAAGGCAATCAAAAGCACGAGGCAGATGAAAGTACTGAAGACAATGAGGAAAGCAATGAAAAGCATGAGGAAGATGAAAGTAATGAAAAGCATGAGGAAAGCAGTCAGAAAATCAATGACCAAAGAAATTATTCTGATGGAGAGAATTATGATGGAGATAATTATTGTGATAGAGATTTTTCAAATTTGTCGGGAGACAAACAGAATGAAAAAGAGGAAGATGGTGAGTTACTGGAACAAGATGAACTGTGCAATAATGAGTTTGAGTATGTAAGACCTTCTATTTCAATGGCACCAAATAAGGAGAGTGACAATGAAGGTCGAGCACATGTTGATTCAATACCATTAGCTATGGATATTGACTCAGTTCATCCAGCACAAGTTAATAAAGAAGCTGTACCAGGCACTGGAATTTTATTGCAAGATCCTTGTAATGAATTAAGGCCAGAATGTAATGCAATTGAACTAGTTCTGATAGCAGGTACAGAAAGTTTGATAGTTAAAACAGGTGATGGGAAACAAGAGCTTTCTACACCACATTCCAGTGAAAAGATTTTACAAAATACCACAGCTGGATCATTAATTCCATCAGCCATGAATGTTGAATCAGCCCCACATGAAGCTGCAGTAGGTGTTAGATGTTTTGATGAAGAGACTACTAATGAAAAAGCAGCAAATGATGCAAATTCAGAGGAAATTCCTTGTGATGAAGTAAGAGTGGAATGTAGTGCCCCTGATCAAGGTCAGTCAACTGGTACTGATGTTGATGCTATCTGGCAAAAAATAGCTGATGGGACATATCAAATTTCAACACCACAGTGCAGTCAAGATAATAAGGAAAATTGTGGAGCTGTGTCATCAAAGATACCACCAATGGATATTGAATCGCTCAAAGATGCACAAAATAAGAAATGCAGTGATCAAGGTGGACCAACTGGTGCAGATGTAACGAAAGGTCTTATTTGTAATGAAGAAATAGCAAATGGTGGTCCAGATGAGACTGATCTTACAGCTGGTAGTGATATTGATTCTCTAATTAGAAAAATAAGTGATCCGACAGAAAGATGGTCACCACAGTCTAGTGAAAATATTCTGCAAAGTAACATAATTGCAGTCTCTCAGGGAAGTGTAACAGATGGTGTAACAGGAGGTATAACAGGAGGTACAGATGTTGAAAAAGGAAATATAATTTTGGATTCACCTGAAGTGGAACAAGTTATTCCTATAGTTAATGTGAATGAAGCATCTGGAGCAAAGGAAAGAGAACCCGAGACTGGTTTGGCAAGTCTTTCTGAAATGTGCATCCAAGAAAGTAAAGATAATTTTGAAGGAGATGAAAGGGAGTTGAAAGGAAAAGCACCTCTTGCTGTTGATGAAATTATTGAAAAGATTCAGCAGGTTAGTGTGCGGAGTTTTGTTGTTTCCTGTGTCTAAGTTTTTTCTCTAGTATGTTATATTGGATTAGTTCTGTTTAGACTAGAATTTTGTTTTATTTGCCAATTACTTTTTTGAGTTATAATTTTTCTGTTTTTTTTAATTATGCTCTTCAAAAAATACTTGAGTTTTGTTTGATTTCAGTATCTTTTAATGAAAGTGTGTTGTATTTAAGCTTGATTGTCCAATATGTGTTAAATGTTTATATTATAAGAGAAATCTATTTTCTCAGGGAAGTGAAACAGATGCTGCAACAGGAGGTACAGATGTTGAAGCCATTTTTCGCGATATTGAAAAAGGAAATATAATTTTGGATTCACCTGAAGTAGAATAAGTTATTCCTATAGTAAATGTGAATGCAACATCTGGAGCAAAGGAAAGAGAATCTGAGACTGGTTTGGCAAGTCTTTCTGAAATGTGCATCCAACAAAGTAAAGATAATGTTGAAGGAGTTGAAAGGAAGTTGAAAGAAAAAGCACCTCTTGCTGTTCATGAAATTAGTGAAAAGATTCAGCAGGTTAGTGTGCACAGTTTTGTTATTTCCTGTGTCTAAGTTTTTTCTCTAGTATGTTATACTAGATTAGTTCTTTTTAGACTAGAATTTTATTTTATTTGTCAATTTCTTTTTTGAGTTATAATTTGTCTTTTTTTTTATTAGGCTCTTGAAAAAAAATATTTGAGTTTGTTTGGTTTCCAGTATGTTATACTGGATGATTATTATATTATAGTTCAGTTTTGTTTGATTCCTGTATATTTTACAGGATATCTACGCTGTGTAAGCTTGTTGTCCAGTATATTATACTGGATGAATTCTGTTTAGACTAAAAATTTTTTAGTTGTTATTTATTTTTTGAATGATTAATAGTACTTTTTTTTATTGTCCTGTGAATCTTTGCTTTCCAATATTTTATACTGGATGATTATTATATTATGGTTGAGTTTTGTTTGATTCCTGTATATTTTACAGGAATTCTAACGTGTTTAAGCTTGTTGTCCAGTATATTATACTGGAAAACTAGCATCTGTATACTGTTTTCTCTAGTAAATTATACTGGATATGTATAATTTACTTCATTTCATTATGTTTTTTAGTTGTAATAATCTCTCCATTTCTTTTTAAGCAGGGAAACTTATATACTAGTAAACGAAAGAGGAATTCTGTGGATTCGTGCCCTAATTTTAATATTTTGTCTCAGTCAAGTATATCAAATTATCCTGAACCTACTGTTGATCGCACCCCTGGTGAACAATCTGTTTCTGCTGATATACAAAAAAATAATTCTGATAAAAATATTATCTTATATTCAAGTGTGGATGAGGGCTGATATACAAGAAAATGATTCAGATAAAAATATTATTTTATATTCAAGTGTGGATGAGGGAATTTATGTTTCTCCTCTTAAAGTTGCTAAGACTGTTTCTCAACTAGATGATAGGAAGGTACAAGGTGAAAATGAAAAAGAAAATTTTGCTTCCTGTAAAGGAAAAGAAGTGGCAGGAGCACAAGTACCGCAGATTGCACAAAGTGCGAATGTA
>NW_017671448.1:254033-294733 GCF_001879085.1 Nicotiana attenuata | reverse complement strand
GTATGTAGATGTTGTTAGCTGATCGGTTCTTATATTTGATCGCATTGTTTTGAGGATGGTTCTCTTTGCTTTGTCTGGCTTGTATTGGAAGGGCCTTCTCCCCTCTCTCCAAAAAAACCATACAGTCATTATCTATCCTCTAGACAAATTCTTCAGGCTGCCAAGTTTATCTTCTCGGTTTGACCCATATATGTATTGCTTGTGTGGAAGGTTTGATCTCATGGTAGGTATCGATAATATCTCCAATGAGTAGGGCTGCAGCCATGTGGACAGTTTCTGGAATTTCCTCCAAGTTATAGCGTATTCTAAGCAAAATAGTCGCTTTCAGTGTTGAGGCTCATGATCCTGGGATTTCTTGCTTGAGTCCTTTTCCAGGTTCGTTACCCCACCACATTTTAAGTATGCTCAATTTGTTGTCCACCATTGTTTTTCTCTATCAACGTTGACTTCGATGGTGGGTATGTTCTCTCTTTCTCCTGTCCTCTCTCGAACATTGGTCATTGTCTGGCACTATATCTGGTGATTACTACTCGTCGCCATGAATATGATATTTACTTCCTGGTGATTCCACTGAATTTTACCACTGATTGCTGGGTCGATGTCACACTCCAGCAGCTGTGGATCACGGGCGTCATATACTAGTAAGTTATAGGATGCGGTAGTCTATACTTGGTATAAGTCGACGTCGAATCCACGTTGGCGCCATTTGCAGCATCTTGGTATATTTTCCAATTAGTATGTAATCTTCGGGATCCCATCGATAGGGCTTTGACATTGGATGCCCGTCTTTGATCTCGTGAGGCTCTTCCCTAGAGTTCTGAGAGTTTACAAAGTGGGTCATATGTTGGAGGCGTGATGTCCTCCATCGATCAGGATCTCTGGTGATGAAAGAATTTCTGCATTTCACGGTGTGATGTGCAGTGCCTTGTGTGGCTTCAAATTCTCGGTGGCAACTCGTCTTCATGGAAGTTATTTTATTGGCTTTCCAGCACTTGTTCAATCTTCCATATTGCGGCGTCATCTCACCCCCGGTTATATGCTGGGTCCATTAGGCTTCGCTCAGTATCTTATTAGGGCATTCTTGTGAGCGTTTGAACTTTGCAGGCAGGGCCAGGATAAATATCTGTGCGGCGTTTTGTTCAACTGTTCAGCGACGGATATTCATAGCGCTGTATTTTCCTCCAAAAGGTCGTCGGCCAGTCTTAATGGGACGTCCCGGAGCTTGCTTACTGGATTCGGTTAGGTGTTCTGGGGTGTAGACGCCTCCCTGTTCTGGTCATTCCTTGTGCGGCATCGCTTCTCTCTATCCTTTGTCTTTCCTTTCCTCCCTAGCTTCGGAGTGTAATCCAGGGTATGTGCGTTTGAGTGGAAGGTGTTACGTCAGTCATTCCTACCGGAATAGGCACCTTGGTGGTAACCACAGAACTTCAAAGGGTGTAGGTGTCTTCGGAACCCCAAATTCAACCTCGATCGCCAGACGGGAGCCTTTGCAGAAGGAGGCGCTTCAAGTTCAAGTGGTACAGACATATTTACTTCGTCGTCCTTGGAGGGTTGATTCTGTACAATAAATTGGGTTGAGGGTATTTGCCGTGCTTCTTTGGTTCATCCCCTTCAGCAATCAACTATCGACACCTTTAGGTGTCCGCAATCATCCTCGACCTCAATCTTGAGAACGTCTCCCTTTGTGGTCCAGGTTAGAGGTTGTTGGCGGACATTAGGAGCAGGCTCCTTTGCTACGATGACCTTGTTGTCGATCAGGGTCGAATCTTATCTTTCAATGAACGGCCTCGTCAAGGGTGGTGTCCTTCCCATGCGCGGAGTGATACGCACAGGTCTTGTTGGGGTTGACCCACTGGGAGGAGTTTTCTGGAGCTTTGGCTGGGATGGGAGTGAGTAACCGAACGGCTTTAAGTCTTTCAATATAGCTGGTCAATTGGTGTCTGCGATGGCTTTGTATTGTCTGGGAGGTTTTCGGTCGAAATTTGGTCTGGGCCTTGGAAAATTTTGGCGAGTGGGTGGTGACTGGTAGTGAGAGGGTTGAGTGTTATAAGCTTGGTAAACAGGTGCTGGTTGAGAGTGTCTGGGTGAAGTGGGTTGATATGTGAGAGGTGGAGAGGACTGGTAAACGGGAGGTGGATAGGAAGGTGCGGGTGCTTGGTAATTTGGGATAGGCTGATATGTAAGTGGAGGTGATGGGTAGGTGTGGTATTTTGGTGGTGACTTGGCTCCCTGTGCGATCATCACGACACTTACATCTTTCTTCTTGGAAGCGCCACCAGTTTGTAAAGCTTTATTGGTGGCTTGCAATGCTTCAAGATTTGTTACCATACCATTCTTGATGCCCTCTTCAATCCTTTCTCCGAGTTTGATGATATCAGAGAACTTTTGACCCTCGATCAGCATCACCTTTCATAATATTGGGGATCCTGAGCCCGGACGAAGAACCTATTCATTTGTTCTTCTTCCAGGGCCGGCCTGACCTTGGCAGCTTCTGACCTCCAATGAATAGCATACTCGCGGAATGTTTCGGTGGGCTTCTTCTTCAAATTCTGTATGTAGAACACATCCGGGGCGTTCTCGGTATTGAACCGGAATCTGTCCATGAAGTCCGATGCCATGCTTATCCAACTCGTCCATTTCCTAGGGTCCTGACTGATATACCAGGATAGTGCATCTCCCTTCAAGCTCCTCATGAAGAGCTTCATGTGGATTTTCTCATCTCTTCCAACCCCAACTAACTTGTCGCAATAGGTCCTCAGGTGAACTCTGGGATCTCCGGATCCATCAAACATTTCGAACTTGGGAGGTTTGTACCCCTCCGGAAGTTCAACATCTGGTTGAATGCACAAGTCTTCATAGTTCAGCCCCTCAATGCCTTTGCTACCTTCGACACCCTAGACCCGACTGGTTAACTTCTTGAGCTCGGCTGCCAAGTTCCTGATGAGGGAGTCTTTGTCATCAGACTCAGGTGCATTTGAGATCGGTTGGGTGTAGTGAGGTACAGTTTCCACAAAGATAGGAGTGTTATGGAGGTGGTCATTTATGGTGTTTGGTGGCTCGGGAATGAGCAATGGAGTGTTGTTGCATGTGTTGCGGGTTTGGACGTGAGCAGGCTGTATTTGTGGTTGCAGGGTGTTTTGTGGAGGTGCGGGATTCTGGGTGTTGGCATCAGGAGCAGCAAGAGAGAATGATAGGCTTGCCAAGTTCCGAACTTGGTCCAACTCTTCCTGGAATTTCAGCAATTTTTGTTCAAGATGAGCAGCAGTTCCCTTAGCAATTGGGGTACCCTGAGAAGTTTCCTCTCTTTCAATTTCCTTTCTAGCACTTGTGTTTTCCATTTTTCCTTTGTTCTTGTTCCGGACAGGACTTGGAGGAGGAGGCGGTGGAGGGCCCCTGGATCTTGTGGAGTATGCTGATGGTGCCAGAATGCACGAACTAACCTTTGGGGAGGGGAATAAGAAATAAAAGTAAAACAAAAAAGGTAACAAGTTAGTGCGGGTTTTGAGAAAAAATGTTGCAGTATTTAAACACATTGTACGACAATATAAATCGCGTCCTAATTTTGGGTGCCTCGTTGTGCCCGAGGTAGGCCTAGCGACAAATAGTTTTGGAGAACTTATAATGCTAAATGCCTCATTTTATTGATAAAAAAGACTCTAAATAACGGAAAATGAAATGTCACTATAGGCCATTGGCCTTATTACATCATTAAAAATAAAGAATAAACGACTCCTAACTACTTGGTCCCAGAAGGACCTTCCCCAGGTTGAATGCTCTCGTTGATCAAATCCTCCAGCTCGCGTAGGTTCACCAGTAAAAATGCCTTTGCCAGGCGTTCTCCTTCGTTTCCCTCAGCGTTCTGGCAGTCGGTGACTCTTTTTCTTACTTTCCCTTCCAATTCGAGCAGACTGCATTCCAAATATTCCAGCTTTTTGCTAGCCTTGGTGACCCTCTCTTTCCATTCATTGATTTGGTCACTTGATGGGAGATTCCTCCACTAGGTCAGCAAGAGTGAGGGTATACTGACCATACCGAAGTCGGGGACTTTATTCTCCATTTTCTGCAAAACAAAAGGGTTAAGACCATACCCCCCACCGGACTCGACTATTTAAACCAATAATTACCATTAAAGCATTTAGTTCTCCAAATAAATGCACAAGACATGGAGGTGTCCGTTTGGGTTTCAAGGAAACCCGGTGGACTTTGGACAAGGCTATCTTAATGAGTCATTATGTGGACAACATAACTGACTCGGCTAGATTTGACCATGATGCTTGTACAGTTTAAATGGAGTAAGGTTTCTATTGGGGTATTAGACAGGTACCCTTGAGCAGACAACTCAAGAGGGAAAGGCACGGAACCGTCGACTGCACCGCTGATCGACTGGTTTTACCGCAAATATGCCTTTGCCAAATTTAGGGGGTGATAGTATTGGAAGCGCCGCAACAACTCATTATAAGCGTTGCTATAGTATTTGTTTGGCACGAGTGAAATATGATGTTGAAGATGCAGTTTACAAGAATGAAACATATTGACATGTATTTTCACGTTCATACAATAAAGTTTACAGTGATTGCTCAAAAATTACAACAGTATTGATGGAAAAGCAATAAATGAAAGTAATTAAAGAAAAAGAAACAAAAGAAACAAGTTAGTTTCAAATAAAGACATTAAACAAAGGCAATAAAAGAAAGCAATAAAGTCACATATAGCATGCAATGGTAAAAGCCTAAAGAATTCCCCAGCAGAGTCGCCATGCTGTCGACGCCCCCTTTTTCCTCGCGGAATCGGGTTCACGACATTCGGGAGGACAACTCTATTCCCTTGCGAGAATTGGGTTTTTGGAGTTTGAAGAGTCGCCACCTAATGATTATAGTGCATTAGGACACTTTAAGAAAGAATTTGAGATGAAGAACCAGAGTTTGGGTAAGGGCTAGAAATTATCTCGAGGGGAAGGTGTTAGGCACCCCTCAAGATCCACTAGTATGGTTCCCGGCCATGCTACAATTGTGACTTTGAATGCAAACAAACAAGTAAACAAGCAAGCATTGCAAATACGAGAAAATTATTACAAATAAGGAGCACAAAAGGTTAAAAAAAAGTGCTGAATTTTAGGGAAGGAGCAGTTTAGTTAAAACTGCAAGTAGGAGGAAGTCAAGTACTTAGTGCGAACAATCTGAAAATTATGTGAAGAACAGAAGTCGAAAGTTCAATATTTTTTTTTCTTTTTAAGATTCAGAAAATTGTTAAACTAATAAAGAGGGAGGGGGGGTCCTAGGTTTATATATTACATGGATCATTCGCACAACATTGGTACTCAATTGTACGCATAGTGTTATCGTGTAATCATCATCTCCATGTCTACCCTTTCCCACCCGTTAAGGTATTGGAGTGCGGAATGGTATCATTTTCCTATCGCATGCTATTACCCGTCCCAAGCTATTAGTCCCGGGGCATTAGGACTACTAATCCTAAAAGGGGGAGAAAGGGATGGGGGCATTTATGGAGTTTTAAAGGACAAAAATTCTAATCAACATTCAAAAACAAGTAACAAGTAGGGGAATGAACAGACAAACAGGTAAGGCTCACATAAACCCCGTGAATCAGATAACATATAGTTTAGCATGCCTTTACACATACTGGTTTGGTCTTTAAAATAAAAAAAATTAAGCAGCGAGCGGACTGGTTCGATACATACGTTTAGACAGGAAGCGCACATTAGGCAACTTGGATCCAATTGTCAGAACTTAAGGTATTTTAAGCGAGTGGTTTAGAAAGTACTGGTTCTAAAAAAGTAGTCTAATGCCGGAAAGTACAGACTGCAGTCAGTTCAGAAATAAGTTTTAAGAGAATCATGAGTATAAACCATAAAAGGAGTTCCAGAGTCAGAAATACTTAAGGAAAGAGTAAACTGCAGAACTATTTTAAAGACAATTTCAGGAAGACCAAAACTTAGTTGGAAAATGTTTAGGCGGGATTTTAGAAAGAAACCATTTCAGAAGAGGTGTTGATTTGAAGAACTCAAATGTATACTGATTCAAAAGAGTTTTGTCAAAAGATTGAGGCTGAAAACATTAAGACATTAGAGACCAGTTAACAGATTGTTATTGCTTAAGAAGAATCGGACGAACTTGATGCGGAATCCTATGATATCTATATCTGATTTAAAGAGTCTGTTAAGAACTGGTAAGAAGAGGTAATTATTTAATTACCCTACAGTTTGCCTAATGCATATGCATTCCCTATAGGCATGATTTCTATATGCACTGATTACATGAACGTTAAGGTCCTATAGGCAGGATTTCTAGATGACTTATATCATAATTAAACGTTAAACCCTATAGGCATGGTATCTAGGTGACTTGAATCAGAAACATCGAACCATCTTATGTGCAGTATTTCTAGTGAAAAAATTAAAGTCCTAAAGTCATGATATCTACCCTTTATTGATGCAAGAAAGTAAAACCCCTCCCACACCCTTTTACTAGATTCCCCGAGTTCTATACAAGTTATTACAACCCATTGAATCAACTGAAATAATAGAAATACATCAAAAACTAACAGCTAGATCCAAGCGGCCTAATTCAATCTTAATGTCCAATAATATGTATTTAACCAACTCCGGGGTCCAGATCTCCAAAGGGTTCTCATTATCCAGGGCGTTTCAAAGTTTCAAGGAACCTCAAGGATTCCAGGCATTGCTTACACCGAGGATGCCATTATGAACAGGATGGTGCAGTGTGGAATAGCCAGCCCTCAGGCGTCCAAGTTCAGAGGGAGCTCAGGGGTCCCAAAGCATGGCTTGCAAGAGGGGGGCAGAACTTATAGCTAGGAGTAAGTGCAAAGTGAAACGGAATTAAGGGGCCATGACAAGTGGTGGTCATACCTAGCCATAAGGCAGGCTGGCACACCCCTGACCACTTGCTAGATGAACAAGTTAGGAGCAGACCTTTTGATGGTCAGACAAAGGTCTGGATAGTGATTAGGACACTATCAGACCTAAGTCAAGGCTCAAGCACATAATGGGGAGAATGGGAGTGGGAATTGATTGAGTTAAGGAGTTCAATGAACCCAGTTCAGGATCATAGACAACAATATTGGGGTGCTGTTATGCCCTGAACAATAAACTCACATACAAAGGGGTAAAAGGGTAAAGGGGATTCACAAAGTATCAAATTCATGACAAACAAATGATTACACACATAACTTAAATACAGAAATATAAAGGAGAGGGAAACAAATATCAACTACAGGAAATAGGCAGAATTAAACACATTGTTGTTGAGGCATGTAGACTAACTGAGACATACCGGTAGAGAAGCAAAAGAAGTGTAGAAGAAAGTAAAGTAAACACAGTCCACAGCGGCACAAGTATCAAAAGAGAGAGTTTTAAGTGAAATTAAATTGTGAACTCAGATGGTGTTCTGTGTTCGTGTGTGTAGGAAAAGTCTGTGAAAAGCCTCTGTAAAACCCTCCTTTAGTGCAAAAGGGCAGGCCCTTTTATACTGCAGAAGATGAGTAAGAAAAAGGTAAGAGTATAGTTTTGAAATCAATCACAAGCTGTTTCCCTTTGGTTTAGGGATTTGATTCAAACGGGCAAAAATAAAATAGGAAAGGACTCGTTTTAAAAATCTTTTCTAAAGCAGTGTAATAGGGACAACTACACAACAGTTTATTTAAGGGAATAGTCTGGTAGCACACGGTTTGGGCAGAACAAGGAAAGACAATCAATCAACAGCCAGTAAAATCAGGGTTCGAATCTTAATGTGAATGAATCCAACCAGAAAAGGTGAGAAGGGGTTTAATTTAAAGAAAATCAACAGTACAAAACCTTTTAAAAAGGAACTCGGAATCAATCACAAGCTGGCCAAAGGCCTTTTGAAAGAAGAGAATTTGTCATATAAAAAGCATACAGACATGTGAGACAAGAGAGAGTTGTCGTAAAACTAGCAAGAAATCAGAGTGACCAAGAAGGTTAGGTTCGTAGACTCAGAATGAGCCTGGAAGAGAGTCAAGGGTTCTGAATGGAACCCTAGACCAAACACAAAGTCAAGCCTGCCAAAAACCTCAAATACTAGGGTTTCCGACTCGAATCAGATGCATAGACGAGAAAACAACAAATAGAACAGGCTCAGTAGTCTCTTTCAGAGACTTATGAGAAAACAAACAAAGAGAGCAGCAAGTTTGAAACACAGGGAATACATTTAGGCAAAACATGGCACTCAAACAAGTTCAGAAGAGAAAAAGCGATACAGGTTTAGGAAAAACAGTAGACGGAACCTGCTTAGAGTTCAAACAAAAGTCCAGTAAAGGCAAACAAGGATTAGAAGCTTAGGAAAATACAGTAAAGAAACATACGAGATAGACATGTAAAGCATGCTTATAGAGCCCGGTAGAAGAAAGAACAGAACAAAAAAAATAGAAGAACATGCATAATATGGCAAAACATAGGAACATAGGAGCAGACATGCGAGGAAAGAACACAAGAACATGGCATAGACAGATTCACACAAAGAAAAGAAGAAGAAGAAGAAAAGTCAGAAGTCGTTTTAAGATTTTTCGAAAACCCTAAATTGAAGCAGACTAATTTTGAAAAGAAAATTGGGGAAAAGCTTTAAAACATTGAATATAGCACAGATCCACCATAGATCTAAGTAAATAAAAGAGGAAGGAACCTCGAATAGCCTTAGGGTTTCTCTGAAACAATGAGAAGGCTTGGAAGAGTCTGGTCTTGAGTCAGAGATGGCCATGACTAGGCTTCTAAAGCTCGAATACGTCGTAATGGGGCCGGAGAGGCCACAGAACACTGATCTGCAAGGGATCTGAACGGACGCCGTCGAGGTCAGACCTCGAAATCTCGAACACCCATGGTTTAGGGGTGAAGGAAGGTGAGCACAGGTCGTCCATGGCCTGAAAAGCCATGGACTCCGGCGAGATAATGGTCGGAGAAGACGAGGGAGGCGATTAGGGTTTGAGTGCTTGAGAGCGTTTGAGAGAGAAGAGAGTTCGAAGGCGGCTGTCGAAGAGAAATGGGGATTAGGGTTAGGTTATGTGGAATTAAAAATGAAAGAATCATTTGTGGCCGTTGATCAAAATGATCAACGGCTTGGATTTAAAAGAACCCCGGACGGGTTTAGCAATTGGGTCAGGGGTCGGATGAGAAATCAAATTGGGTCATTTTGATTTGGGGGCGGATTGGGCCAAAATGAAGGCTAAAATTGAAATGGAATTGGGGCTGTAATTGAAACGAAATGGGACTACATTTTAAATAGCCAGTTTTTCCCTTTTATTTTATAAAAATAGTGAATGATTTTTAAAAGAAAATTGAAGATGCTGAACCAATTAATAATACATATGTATTAAATTAAAAATTTTAGAACTAATTTTACAATTATAAAACACTATTAATCGTAAAATAGGCTATAATTGCCTTTATATGCAATTAGCTTTAAAAATACCAAACAACTTTGTAAAAATATACAAAAAATTACCTTGATTACATTTGGTGTAAATATGAGAATAAAATAAGTTATTCACAAAAATGATAATTTTGGGAATAATTATTGGATTTTGTACTGTTAAAATAGACAATAAATTGATTTAAAATAAGGAAAAATACCAAAACTCTTGGGAATGCTTATATATGCATGTATATGCTATTTTGAGGATATTTTGAGTATATAAAAATACTTAGGAAAAAATTGGGTATCAACAGGCGTTACAGAGGAGGCTTGGAGACGAGGAGGGGGAGGGGGGGGAGGAGTTTCAGACATTGATATACCAACTGACCCCTGGTTTAGAGTCGTAGGATCAAAGATCCTCGACGGCTCAGATCTAAACTAGACTAAAACGGGGTCGTTTGGTTGGGGATGAGGCTGGACCGGGTAACGGGTCGGACTTGGGCGGGTTTGTGTGGAAAACATTGGGCCTGGGGTTTATTTGGGTGTGGGGCACTGGTTTGGGAGGAAAGACCTTTGGGCCTGGGCGAATTAACAGCCCAAAACCTAGTATCTCTTTTTTTTTAATTCGTTTCATTTAATTTATTTCGATTTTCTTTTCTTCTTCTTCTTTTTTTATTTTTTCAAATTAAGATAATTCCTAAATTAATTCCTAGAAACTCACTGACTAAAATAAAAGCACTAATTAAACCTAAATTATAGTTAACTCAATTTATTAAAAACCAATTAAAAGGAAAGCTACTTAAAATAAAAGTTAAAACTAAAAGTGCAAATTACACTATTTTTTATGATTTTTCCTTTTTATAAAATAACTTAATTACTCAATTAATCCTAACATGTCAACTGAAATCCTAAATGCAAATGCACAAATATTTTTTGTATTTTTTCATTGGTCAAGATGACATAAACATGCACAAACAAATGCAGACAATTAACGGGAAATGCCACGAAAATCCACAAAATTGCAAATAATGAAAAGAAATTATTTTATTTTGAAATTATGGGAGTAATTCATATAGGGCAAAAATCACGTGCTCACAGCCTCCCCTCTTTGCTCGGAAACACGAAGAGTTTTCGCGCAAAGATAAGTGAGCGGATACGAGCGATTTTTGCCCGCTTGAATACTCCGTGGGAAGTATTTTTGAAAGGTTTGACCGCACCTTGCTTCTGAGGTTGCCTACATATCCTTGGCTAAATAGGAATCAGGTAAGTGTAGTTCAGGAAGGTCTGGTAGCTGGGAGTACCATGGAGCTGTGGTTTCACTGTTGCTGCTGCTGCTGCTTACTGAACCCCTTATTACACCATGTCAAAATAAGAAGAAGCTAGACTAAGCTATGATCTATGAATTACAAAAGATCCTATCTATATCTTCAAACTTGCCCTTGTGGTTCTTGTTGCCTTGTTGACTTGTATTCTCCTGGGGATATCCTTTTGTTGTTTCCTTGAATTGTGATTTGAGATGTTTTGCCCTTTCTCCGGGTGATGCTTAACCACTAAAACTTGAAATGTAGTCCTCTGTTCTCCAAGCGGGCTCCTGACTGCTGAAACTTGAAATGTATGCCTTTGTTCTCCAGGCGGGCTCCTGACTTCGACAAAATAGATAAAACAAAGAAAATTTTCTGCCTCAGTTTGGTGGCTGGGCATCACGTTACCGGATATTAATAAGAATTTGAAAACTAAAACTTGAATTGTAATACCTCTGTTCTCCAGGCGGGCTCCTGATTGCTGAAACTTGAAATGTGTGCCTCTGCTATACAGGCGGGCTCCTGACTTCAAAACTTGAATGTATTCCTCTGCTATACAGGCGGGCTCCTGACTTCAAAACTTGAAATGTATTCCTCTGCTATACAGGCGGGCTCCTGACTTCAAAACTTGAATGCATTGCTCTGCTATACAGGCGGGCACCTGACTTCAAAACTTGAATGTATTCCTTGTTTTCTATATGGGTGCCTGTAGTCAAAACAAAACAAACAAAATTTTCTGCCCCAGTTTGCACTAGGAAGATTTGTGAGTTGTTAGCAATATTGTAAACAACTTATACTATTGGTGCAATGATGAGAGTAAACTAAAGACTATATTAGGATGTGCGTCTCCTACGAGTAAAACCAAGAAACTTTGACTAGCAAATGCGTCTGCTAAAATAAAACCTGAATGAACCAAATTAGGAAGTACGTCTCCTAGGGGTGAATTTAAATAACCAAAACTAGGAAGTTCGTCTTCTAGGGGTGAAACTTCAGTGACTAAAACTAGAAAGTGCATCTCCTATGAATGAACTTTCAATTTAGGACGTGCGCCTCCTAACAGAATAACTTGAAAGACCTTGATTAGGAAGTGCGTCTCCTACAGGTAAAACTTCAATGAACAAGACCAGGAAGTGCGTCTCCTATGAATGAATTCTAAATTTAGGAAGTGCGTCTCCTATGGGTGAAACTTCAATGACTCAAACTAGGAAGTGCATCTCCTATGAACTATCAATTTAGGAAGTGTGTCTCCTACAAGTGTAACTTCAATGACTCGAACTAGGAAGTGTGTCTCCTATGAGTGAACTCTTAATTTAGGAAGTGTGTCTCCTATGGGTAATACTTCAATGAACCAGACCAGGAAGTGCGTCTCCTAGGGCCTAACTTAAATGACTCAAACTAGGAAGTGCGTCTCCTTTGAATGAGCTCTAAATTTAGGAAGTGTTTCTCCTATGGGTGAAACTTCAATGACTCAAACTAGGAAGTGCGTCTCCTATGAATGAACTCTTAATTTAGGAAGTGCGTCTCCTATGGGTGAAACTTCAATGACTCAAACTAGGAAGTGCGTCTCCTATGGGTGAAATTTCAATGACTCAAGCTAGGAAGTGCGTCTCCTAGGAATAAACTTAAATGACCCAAAACTAGGAAGTGCGTCTCCTAGGGGTAAGACTCAATTTAGGAAGTGCGTCTCCTAAAGCAAAAATATAACCTACCCAAACTAGGAAGTGCGTCTCCTAGGGGTGAAACTCCAATGATTCAAACTAGGAAGTGCGTCTCCTATGAATGAACTATTAATTCCTGAAAGACCCAGACTAGGAAGTGCGTCTCCTAGGGGTAAACTCTTAATTTAGGAAGTACGTCTCCTTAACAGTATACCCTGAAAAACCTAGACTAGGAAGTGCGTCTCCAAGAGGTGAAACTTCAATGATTCAAACTAGGAAGTGCATCTCCTAGGAATTAACTCACAATTTAGGAAGTGCGTCTCCTAAAGGTATATTCTGAAAGGCCCAGACTAAGAAGTGTGTCTCCTAGGGGTGAAATCTCAATTTAGGAAGCGCATCTCCTACAGGTGTATCCTGAAAACCCCAGACTAAGTGCGTCTCCTAGGGGTGAAACTTCAATGATTCAAACTAGGAAGTGCTTCTCCTATGAATGAACTCTCAATTTAGGAAGTGCGTCTCCTATGGGTAAAACTCCATTTAGGAAGTGTGTCTCCTACAACAAAATATAACTTGAAAACCCAGACTAGGCAGTGTTTTTCCTAGGGGTGATGTGTGATCCTCTCAATAGCCTTTGCGTAAGCAGCATTGGGGCATTACACCTGAAAATTTCAAGCTTCCCAACTTTGATATGAACATAGCTTCCGTCCCTGTTTCAGACAAAGAAAACTTGTAAGTTTAAACATGGTGGTTGGTTTGTGGCCTTGACTTTGCGGCGATTGCTCCTTCACTTGCGATGATAACTTTGATTTCACCTTGAAAGACATTGCGTGATTATTGACTAACCAATTTCTTTGCCACCCTTGTCACAAAAAATACCTCTTCTCCGTTCAGACCCAATACCCTCTATCTGTTGCATTGCTTATGAACTGACATTTACCAAACCTTTGTGTTTCGCATGAATCCCAAAGCACGTCAGTTGCCACCCACTCAATGCGTATGTTTTTCTTTCTTGACTTAAACCACTGGCCTTGGCCTTGAGGTCTATTGCTCCTTCACTTGCCATGATAACTTTGATTTCCGCTTGGAATATCTTGCTTGTCACTGGTCTACCACCCTTTTTGTTAATCTTATCACAGAAAATACCTTTGATCCGTTCACCCTAGCCCTCCTTCTGTTGCATTGTTCATGAATTGATATATACCAAGCCTTTGTATTTCACGGAAATCCTAAAGCATGTTGATTGTTACCAACTCAGTGTGCTTGTTGTTCTTTCCTGACTTATGACGCTTTGATGTGTTAACCAGATCCTGTTTTGTGCAATTGGAAAGCTGGTGGCAAATTTTGAAGTCATTTCTCACTTGTTCTGATCAAACAAACTTAGGAAGAGGAAGTAAACAAGACAAAAGGAACAGAGTAGAGGACAATGGAAAGAGATGATTCCTAACAAGAAAACTACAAGGTAGAAACCTATCGGATGTGGATACCAACTCTAATGACCATGACATGCACCTGCGGCCTATTCTGTTAAGCGAATCTGATGTTCAGCTCTTGTCGTACCTTTTTCCGTGAAACTGGGCTTCAATGATCCGCTTATCCAATCTGATTCACAATCCTTATTCGCCTTGTAGTGCCCGAAGGGTTTTCACCATCAAGCCTCTCTCATTTTGGTCTTTCTCTCAACTCACCGTCGCCTTATGGTGCCCGCGAAAGTTTTCATCAATAAGACTCTCTCATTTTTGTTTTCCTTTCTGGACCGGAGTGTTGCCCCTGATATGACTCAACGTTGCTTGCTCGACTTGGCATCTCTCGAAAACTGATAGGAATGTCTTTCTTTGGACCGTAATGTGGGCTTATGGACAGGGTTAGAAAGAAAGGGTATCACGAAGGCTCAAAACAACTTGAATGGGTTCAAACTTACAACTTTAGGAATCAGATTTCTTACAACAACCACAACTTCTGCCCCAATTTCTTGCTTGGGAACTTTTGGATTTAGGCAGAATAGCCTAGTAGACTCTTTTACTTTTTCAGGTTTGTCATCCCGGTCCTTATATTCCACGAAGTTTCATTCAAACACTTGTACTCGATCAAAATGAATATTTTAAACCCCTCTGACCGTTGACCAAGCTTATGTGGCATTTGTTTTGCTGAGTAGTAAGAACTGCGTAGTATGCACGCGCAAAGAGAGCGTGAACTTACAATCTAATTTTTTGGAAGCAAAAATTCAAATATAATAAAATAAAAAGAAAATGAATAATAGAACAAATAAAAGTAAAAGGGAAAATAACCCCTCGTCCCATCTTCAAACCTATCCAGCACCCAGTAAAGTTACGCTATCCATCACCCGCCACCCGCTGCCTTCTGCCCCGTACCCCTCCTCCATCAAGACCACCGCCACCCTTCATATGAAGGAGGTAAATGACAACTACAGTGGATATAACAATTATGGCTTTTTTCCTGTTCTTTAAGTTGGGAGTTTACTTGAAGGAAATGCAAATTTTCAACGAGTCATAAAGAAATTCGAAAATAAAGAATTTGTGGATTGAGTCATTGACGACTAACCTTGAGATCTACGGGCATTGGCTATGGCGGATGAGTTTGCGGAGAACGGCAATCAACTTATTCGTGAGCAAACACCTGATTTTGCTTTTAAACACTTGCTCCGACGAAGGTCAAGATGACGATGATGATAGCAATCAGATTGTATGAAAAATTGGGATCTCTTTGGGTGAAAAAAACTGTGATTTGAGGAAGAAAGTTGGGATCTCTCTGGTGCCGCCTTATTGTTTTTGCAACCATTTTCTTAACCAGAAAAATTGAATCTAACAATTTCATAAGCAGTAACTATGGTAAAAAAAAAAGAGAAGAAGTTGAAGCAAATGATTTTTTTGGTGAATTTCCTGGAGGCTCTGAAAATGGAGAGAATATTGTGAAGTGCAAAATTGGCGTGGAGGAGAAAGATAATTTAGTTGCAAAGAAGAAGATGATGACGTGGATATATGCATCTGACATGATCTGATGTGTTATCCATGTCAGCGCAAGTGAGACTCACGCATATAAGGAGGGGTTTAAACTATTCATTTTGATCGAGTACAAGTGTTCGAGTGAAATTTCGTGAAATACAGGGACCGGGATGACAAACTGAAACAAGTATAGGGGTTTATGAGGCTATTCTGCCTTTTTATTTTGATGGGACCGAACCGTGAGGCTGCCTACGTATCCTTAAAAGGAATCAGGTCGAACGTAGTTCATGTTATAGAAATTACTTTGTTGTTGTGATTCTTCTTTTCTTTCTTCCTTTTTCTCTTTTTGTTGTTTTGTTGTTTTGTTGTTTTTTTTCTTCTTTTTTTTTCTTCTCTCTCTTTTCATTCTTTTTCTTTTCGCTTTTTCCCTTACTTATCTTTCATGCTTGTGTTTCTGATCTTTGCTACTGATTCCGAAAGAGGGGTATGAAAGAAAACCAATAAGGCTCAAAGGGGTAACGAAGGATAAAATGTTTAGATAGCAGAACAAAATGCCTTCGTCATTCCAATCTTCAAAGCATGCCAAACACAAACAACACAATTAAACAAACCAAAGAAATCATACGTAATATCTTTTGATTGCACCACAATTGATAGCCATATCCACACATTCGCCTTCTTCATTTGTTAAACACAAAGCATCATTGGACAACACTCTCACTTTCATTACCACGAATGGCCCCTGTCAATTTGGGCGAACTTGTCGTTAGCTTCGACCCGATGCAGCATGATGCATTAATATAGGGTTCCTTTATGTTCTATCTTCCCCAGTTTCACACAATTCGGGCTTGAAGTGATCTCAAAATGCCCTTACTTATTTCCCCTCAAATGTCCCTATCATCTTCAAAAATTGTTTCATTGCTTCCTGACCAAACTGACTTTTAAAGATCTGGCTAAGAATTATGCGTGCATGTCATGTCACTAGAACCAGCATGAAAAGAACTGTAAAAGGAGAAGAGAACTAAAAAAATGACCAGAAATAGCAGAAAACAGAGAATTGCACTAAACAGACGGTAAAAGGGTTTGAACAGCAAAACAAGCAAAATAACCTGGGGTACAACCCTAAAACAAACCTAGATAACACTAAATGAGATACTACGACTAAAGGAACTAGACAAAATAAAAGGATAGAAGGGTTTGAGTCACAAGACAATGTCCGAATTACAACCCTGAAATAACCCGGACAACAGAAATGACAACAAACTAAGCCACCAAAGCTCCGCTCCGACTAACCAAGCAAAGGAACGTCTTTCCAATTACCAAGCACGGTATCTTAGCCACTGAGTTCCGCATCAATATTTCCAAGACCATTACCAACTTCAATATCATCAACTTCAGTCAACAAGTTCCCAAGAAGATTCGCGTGCTCCCTGTCATTGTCATTGATCACAATTACTCCATCTTGAATCATTCTTTCTATTTCCCTTTTCAAAGATCGACAATCTTCAATGCTATGCCCTTGGACATTAGAGTGGTACATGCATCGTACAATAGGATCAAAGCCTTTTGCATATGGGTCTGGAGTATAGCCGAGGAGCGGCTCAATCAGGCCAGAATGCTTTAACTTTTCAAACAAACTTGTGTAGGACTCCCCAATTGGCGTGAAACTATTTCTTTGCCTTTGTTCTCTTCCCTGCCCCTGTTTTCTAGGGTTGTTGAGTGCTCGAAAATGCTGCGAAGGCAAGAGTGCATTATGCGGTGCCGGCGCTTGCCATAGAGAGTGACCTGGTGGTTGGACATATGACCGGACATTGTTCGGAGGATAATACTAAGGTGGATTATGTGGAGCTCGGGGATAGGTTTGGGGTTGGAGTTGAGGCTGGGTATGGTAAGGTGATGGGCCTCTGGACCAAGCTCTTGACTCAATTACTGCAACGTCCTCTTTCTTCTTCTTTCCCAATACTCCTCCAGTGCCGTTTTGAATAGCCTGGGAGGTCGCCTTAATTGATGAATAACTCATGATTTTGTTAGATTTGAGTCCTTCCTCTACCATGCTTCCCATTTTCACTACTTCATTAAAAGATTTCCCTACTGCTGACACCAAGTGACCGAAATAAGTGGGCTCTAAGGCCTGCAGGAAGTAATCAACCATTTCACTCTCTTTCATCGGAGGGTCAACCCTCACTGCTCGCTCTCTCCAACGGAAGCCGTATTCTCTGAAGCTCTCCCCTGGCTTCTTCTCAATTATGGTCAATGACAAACGGTCTGGAACAATTTCAAGATTGTACTGAAAATGGCATGCGAAGGCTTGGGCCAGATCGTCCCATGTGTACCACCGACCATGATCTTGTCGGGTGTACCATTCCAAAGCTGAACCACTTAAACTTTGACTGAAGTACGCCATTAGCAGTTCGTCTCTCCCGCCTGCCCCTCTCATCTTGCTACAAAAACCTCTCAGGTGTGCCACTGGATCACCGTGCCCGTCATATAAATAAAACTTGGGCAACTTGAGCCCTACTGGTAATTGGACATCTGGGAACAGACACAGGTCCTTATATGCCACGCTTGCTTGTCCACCGAGCCCCTGCATATTCCTGAAGGATTGCTCTAAACTCTTGACTTTCCTAATCATCTCCTCCTGCTCGGGATTTTTAGGAGGCTTCTTAGTTTCCGCCGAGAGATCAATATGAGGAGTGTAGGAATAGGGTTCTGGAGCTTTGAAAGTGGGCTCCGGGGGGTAATATTGGTTATTGTGAGCTTGGAACAAAGGCTTGCTAGAGGATCTGTGGAGTGTAGCGGGAAAGGGTGCCACGAAGACAGGAGTGGCTAGTGGAGGAGGGTACGGAACTGGTTTGGGTGGTGGAGCTGGTGGTGTTTGGGAAGTTATGCTCTGGTAGTGTTGGTAAATGGGAAAGCCCGGGGACGAATCGGTGGCAGGATAATCCTATGACTGAGCCAACGGTGGGATGAAGGCAGGGTTGGCAGGGTAAGCTGGTGGTGGTTGCCCTTTTGCCCAGGCCCGGTACATTTCGGCCATCTGTTGCTTCAACTTATACATCTCTTCTTTCATCGTATTGACATCCAACTCTTCCCCCTCTCTCGAAGGATCGATGACACTCGCATCAAGTCCCTGGTTGGCCATGAGCACTTTGTTTTTGGAACGAGTGTTGTATGAGTGAGTTGCCAGAATGCCACACAAACTAACCGCCTGCCTGTTACTTGACGACAACAACAAACTTGTTAGTGATCAGGGCTTATTAGATAGGCAACCACACATTTTGGGGAATGAATACACCTAAACAGTTAACCGTTTCTATTATGCATTTGATCGGTTGCTTGCATCATCCCGGCTTTTCCTTATTTCTATTTGCAACTTCCCTTTCTCTCTTTTTTTCTTCATTCATGCCTTTCTTTGACTTCTCTTTGTTTTTATTCACTCATTTCCCTCTCTTGTTTTGCCATTGTTTCCTTCTCACGGTCTCTTATTTTCTTTCTCTCTTTTTTTTCTTTTTCTCTCTTGTTTTTCCTATCTTTCGTTTCCCTCTTTTTTCTTTTTCTTTTTCTTCTTTTTTTTATCACTCTTTTTCTTTCTCTTGGTTATGGTCGAATCCTATGGAGATTGCCTACGTATCATGACCCCGCATAAATCAGACCGAGCGTAGTTCTTGCAGATAAAAGGTAAAGAAATAATAAAACATTTTTTTTTGGAATTTTCAATTTTTCATAATAAACCAAACTTTGATTACAAAAATTCGAAAACCAACAGACTCAAACAAGAACTAACAGACTCCGATGAAAGATGAACTACAGACTCGAAGAACAACTAACTCACATAAAAAGAAAATACACACTCCAAGACTAACTGACAGACTTTAATGGAAAGGAAATACAGACTCAAGAAATTACGAATACATTAGTGCTTCAACTGCTCCTGGGACCCGCGGGGCATCATTCGGCCTTGCCGCGGGTCGGCTAGCTAAATCCCCTTGGAGGTGGTGGAGATCTTCCATTACCCGGCGAACAAAAAGCATCACGGTGGTAAAGAACATAGTCTAGTCATATCTTCACAACTGCTGCACTCATCGCGATTTAGTGGGCGATCCTTGTGATTCTCTCTCTTATGACACCCTTCTCTTGCAACAGACGCCCAATCTGATCGACTCTGGCTCCCAAAGTTTGTTCGGCCAACTGGTTCTGTTCTCGGAGTTGTTGCAAGTCTCTTTCTAGCCGTGCCATTTCCATATAACACTGTTCTCTTTCGACCTAGAAGTCTTTCGCCAGTCTGATTTTCTTATTCTTCACGGTGATGACCTTTTCCTTTAATCCCGCAACCTCACTGTCGAACTGTTCTTTCAACTGCTTAACCAGACGTGCTCGTTCTGCCGCATTTTCAGCCAATTGTTTTCGAGCCCTAGCGAGTTCTCTTTCTGCTTTGTTCAAATCAAAACTGTAGTCATTCACCTTCTGTCTCAAATTATCTATAAGTTTTTCATCTTTGGCACTTCGGACAGGGTTTTCTGCCGCTACTTTCAATTTCTGAATTTGGGCTCGAAGGGCCTCATTTTCTTTGGCTAGTTTCTTCTTTTCGCCCTCATCCGCGGCGGCCTGCAAATCTTTCTCAAATTGCAAATCCATGACCTGCTTCTCCAGTTTGCCTATTGTAGCCTTGTACTCGTGTTCTTTAGCCAACCAGTCCCACTGTTCCTGCGACGCTTTGACGAATTCCTGGAGATGGGGCCTCTTGGCTGGCCTCTTGTACTCAATTTCTCTCCTATACCAAGCAAGGTATCCCAGCGACACTTCACCTTTGGACCGATCCGGTACACAAGTATTTGCTGTTGAGTATTGACATTCGTTCTAAATTTTGCGAACTGCTGCTTCATGAAATTGACCGTTAGGCCCGATCTCGACTACTTGGCCACTAGGATCTTCATTCTTCGGGACTATTTGGCATCTCCCCAACTGCCTCAAAACTTGATACGGGGCATAGGGCTGAATACTCCTTAGTCCCATCGATAGGAAATGAGGTCCGGTGGCTGGCATATATATGATTTCATCCACAGATAACCATCCAAATGTCCACTCTATCTGGCACGCAATGACGGAACGAAGGCTTGCTACCCACTCTGCGACCTCCTCTGGTAAGCTGATCCCATCAACCCTCGTGGAAAATTCCTCTATGCATGTCTTCTTTGACGAACCGTAACTCATAAATCGAGGACGATGGCATAAGTGTTCGATCATCCACTTGTGATTGAGAAGGATTTAAGTAGATCTTAGTGTCACGACCCTAAACCCAACCCGGTCGTAATGACGACTCTCGTGAAGACAAGGCCAGCCGACGCACTTCTAATTCACTTTAAACAATTAAAATAATAACTACTAAGTCTTTAATCAGAAATAAAATCTCAAAATAAGCATTTAGCAGTTTAACTTGCGGAAATAAAACCAACACAGCCCGACATCGGGGTGTCACTGGTCATGAGCATCTAAAACAATACTACAAGTCTGAAGTCTACTCCACTACTACATAACTGAATAAAAAAGAACTAAGATAGAGGGAGAATGCACTGGGCTGCGAATCGCCAAGTAGCTACCTAGTAAATCTCCGAAGAACTGCTGGAACTATCAACTCGCAGTAGCAAGACCTGTAGCGCCCGAATCTACACATAGGTGTGCAGGGAGTAAAGTGAGTACTCCAACTCAGTGAGTAATAAAAATAAACGAAGATTGAGCGATATAAAATCACGTTAAACAAAATATTAAGCTATAAGAGGCATAACAAAATCAGGAAGTTTAATTAGGCAGTGAAATCTCAAAAACACCTTTTAACAGTCAAACAACATACAGGAAAAACAACTAGAAAAGGTAAACACATAAGAACTGCCCCTCGGCACAGTAACAACAGTATGAGCCCCTCGGGCAAAATCACTGAACAATACCAGCCCCTCGGGCTATATCTCATATCACAATGGGTACCCGCGCTCACTGAGGGTGTACAGACTCCGGGAGGGACCCCTTACGGCCCTAGTGCAATATCAAGCCATCTCGTGGCATCATAAACAGGCCCTCGGCCTTATATCAATCTCAAGCTACCTCGTGGCGTACAATCTCAGGCCCTCGGCCTCATTAGCATAATCTATATATCACTGTTGCGGCGTGCAGCCCGATCCAAAAGTATCCTCACAACACAGGCCCTCGGGCTTACTCAGTCGGAATCGCATAAGCCACACAGGCAACAGTAAAATATGAAGCTTAGCTTAAAATATCTTTGAAAATATCATTTAATGTGTTTAAAACAGAATAACATAGTTGAGTTTTGAAAATAGTGAAAATATAGCATGACTGAGCACAAGTATGAAATCAAATAGTGAGGAAAATATCACTTAAAATCCCCTAAGGTTTCAAATAGTTGCCACGAAGCCCAAATATGGCATTCAGCCAAAAATATAATAATATCAAACAATTAGCTATCCAATACGCAGTAAAACAGTGTTTCGGGATGGACTAAATCACAATACCCAATGGCACACGACCCCACACTCGTCATCTAGCGTGTGTCTCACCTCAACATAGCCGAACGCTATGAAATTCCAGGGATTCATACCCTCAGGACAGCATTTAAAATCATTACCCACCTCGATCCGGTCCAAACTCTAGCCCGCGATGCCTTTTCCCTCACGAATGGACCTCCGTATGCTCCAAATCTAGCAATAAACTGTACATAACCATTAAAATATGCTAAGGGAACAAAGCGCATTCGAAAATATCCAATTTACATCATAAATCCCAAAATTGCTCCAACCCGGCTGCGGACCCACGTCTCGTAATCCAATAAAAATCACATCAATAGAATCCTCGTCCTCTCACGAGTCTATACATATCAAGAACATCAAAATCGGACCTCAAATGACCCCTCAAATACCCACTTAAAGGCCTCTTAATCTCAAACCCTAATTACCCATTTTTGCTACTGATTTTCCATGGATTTCAAGCTTACAAATGTTAAAATTCATCGTAGGAACAAGTTTAGGGTCCAAATATCTTACCTCCATGAAACCCTCTTGAAATCCCTCTTCAATTAGCTCTCCAAAGCTTTCTCCCGAATGAAATATGGTGAAAACCCACTCAAAATCGCGAAGGGAACCTTTTTATACTTTCTGACCCAGGCATTTTCGCATCTGCGGTCAATCCACCGCATCTGCGGTACCGCTTTTGCGGTCCAAGAGCCACTTCTGTGGTTTTTCACTTATTCCGAACTTTTCGCATCTGCGATGCTATCTCCGCACCTGCGCCACCGCAGGTGGGGTTACCCAACCGCTTCTGCGGTCACAACCTACCTCACCTTCTTCCGCATCTGCGGCCTTCTACCTCGCATCTGCGGCATCGCACCTGCGTATCCGCAGGTGCGGAAACAACAGAAGCAGAAAATCTGCAGCTCACCAAAATTCCAATCTTCTCCATCAATCATCCGAAATCACCCCGAGGCCCCCGGGACCTCAACCAAAAGCACAAACATATCCCATAACCTTATTCAAACTTATACCAATCTTAAAAACACCTCAAACAACATCGAATCAACCGAAACACATCGGATTCAATTCTAAGTTTCAAAAGTCTTCCGAATTACGCTTTTGATCAAAAACCCAACCAAACCACGTCCGAATGTTCTGAAATTTTTCACGCACGTCATAAATGACACAACGGAGCTACTGCACCTTCCGGAATTCCATTCCGACCCCTATATCAAAATCTCACTTATCAACCGGAAAACGCCAAAATCTAAATTTTGCCAATTCAAGCCTAAATCTACTCCGGACCTCCAAAACACATTCCGATCACGCTCCTAAGTCCTAAATCACCCAACGGAGCTAACCAAATCATAAAAATTCCAATCCGAGATCATTTACAAACAAGTCAAAACTCGGTCAAACCTTTCAAATTTCAAGCTTCAAACTGAGAACTGTTTTTCCAAATTCATTCCGATTACCCTGAAACCAAAACCAACGATTTACATAAGCCATAATGCATAATACGGGGCTAGACATGCCCGAGAACTGGCGAGCGAAGTGCAAAAGCTCAAAACGACCGGTTGGATCGTTACATCCTCCCCCACTTAAACATACGTTCGTCCTCGAACGTGCCCAGAGTTGTTCCAAAAGCCAATCAATCGTTGAATAACCTTACCATGCACATACCCGGGGGTGATCCCACGTCACCCTATCTCATATAGGTCCGATAACACAATGTAACTGAAATTTCACAATCAACCTAGCCCATCAACCTTAGAACCACATTTCCATTTCTGAATCATCTACAAGATTAGGATCTCACATTTATACTCTTTATAAGCCCGAACAAGCTGTAATAACCCATACCTGCAACCTCAGGTGTAATTACATGACATACCGCATAACTCAAACACTTGTAGCGATAACTTCTAATCACAGCAGTTACTCAAAACATCCGAATTTCGATAATAAGCCTTTTGTCAAATAAAGCCTCATTCTAACACTTCCGTATACTGCCTTTGATAAATGAAACACATAAGAAGTCATAACCACTCTTCAGATCAACCATTCGTGAAACCACTTCTCCTTTAGCAAGGACCATAGAAAATTTCTGAGCCGAACATCGATATTATCCCTCCACCACGCTGAAACCGAATCCTTTTGTATTCATTCTAGATCCCAACGATCTCATCTAATCCAACACAACTACTCTGGGGACATGACACATCAATACAATCTACAGCCACAACTCGTGAAATCCGCGCACCAACAAGAAACAATCCGAACATACTCCAATCATGAAAAATGACTCAAATAAGAGAGCTGCACTGCAAGCTCACCAGTACCACCGCACACAATGCTGGGAACCCGTCACACATCGTAGAACAGAACACATGAATCTAACTCGAAGGGTCATACCTCTACATAACTTCGCTGCAATGCACGACCCTATCCAAACACTGGTCCACATGAAACACCTCATGTCATTATGCTCAAAGTCGACAACCACGCGCAATTTGATGTTTAGAACCAAAGCAAATCATCATAACCACGGCGAAGAAATTGACATAGCATTACATAGACCCGAAAGGACACAACCGGTACGCCATCCGCCGAGCAATACCCAATACTCTTCCCGCTCGAATTCCACTGAGAGGCCCCAATAAAACCGCACCACATGTGCCTATAACCAACAAATCCTAACACCTCGCATTACGGAGAGATAACTCATAGATCTCCCCAGATCACTAACAAGCTCAATAACAATCGAATCAACACATCCCCCAACAATACGACTCGGAGTCAACCAAGCCGACTCGATTTAGAACACACCTCCATATTGGCCTACTAATGAACCCCTTATCAAGGAGCTTCTGAAGCTACTCCTTCGACTCCTTTAACTTCGCCGGTGCCATATGATACGGTGCCCGCCACCGAATCAATACCGAAATCGACAACCTTGTCCAGCGGCATGCTCGGTAGCAGGAAACACATCCGGAAAATTCCTCACCACCGGAACTGAATCATGGTAGGAGTCTCTGCACTGCTATCCATCACGAAGGCCAAATAAGAAAGACAACCCTCCCCAGCCATCTGCTGGGTCTTCAAAAATGAAACCACCTTACGGGGATCATAATCCGTCGAATCTCACCACTCAATCCGTGGCATTCACGGCATAGCCAACATCGTCGTCTTAGCGCAACAGCCCAGAATAACACAACACTGAGACAACCAGTATATACTTAATATCACATCCCAAATCAAACATACCCAAGCAACAAAGGATCCACTCAGGTCTCCAAGTCCATAAAACACACGAATTACCATATTCGATCCCATTTCCGCCGTCCGAAAACATGCCACACCTATAATACTAATGAAGTATCCTCAACTCAAACCCATTGCCTTTTCTATAATGTATACTCTCATCAAGCCATACCAGCTAGTAATATCATTTATCTAGTCATCAAAAACTGTCCATGCTGCTTAAGAATTAATGACCTTCCTCTTAGAACTGAACCGTAACCTTATAGATGCAAATCTCAGTCCTACACACCATACCGCATACACCATACCATCCTATGATAAATATGAGAACTTTATAATTCACTCCGAGCTATAAGAAACTACGTACTCAACCAGCCAAGAACTTTTTCATTTGATCCCATCTAGGAGAAATTCACTATACATCCCATGCTCTTCATGCCAGTAGAAAATATACATCTCTAACCGTGGTAGAAATTATCAAGGACTCTACGAATCCCCTTTGCACAAAACTGAACCATCAGGACTGACTCCTTCTAACTCGACCAAGCTACACGAGCCATCAAAACATAAGAGCATTACCACGAAACACGTGTGGAAACCCACCACTTCATTAGCACCCAAGAACCGATCATATCCATTACCATGCCGATCCAGCCTATTACCAAGTTGTCCTAATCCTCTGAGTTCCTTCTGAATTACCTTCAAATTCATATGTTTCCTTGCTAGTACATCACTATCCTTAACTAAAACTTGCCCCACAAACTTTAACGTAAAACCACACCACCTAAGGCTCATAAGCCGCTGAATTCTCTCTTAACTATTCCCAAAAGTACCACATTCAAAATACCTACCCTGAAAGGACTTCCTGCGAATCCAAGGCCATTACCTTTCCCTTCCTGATATTGCTATATAGAACCCCATAATGATATAGAAATACTACTAGTCTTGACACCTTCTAGTGCAACCTTATTTTCTAGCAACACATACAACTTGGAAATCTCCAATTATTACATGTAAAACTTGAACCCATTAGAACCATTCTCGAGAGTCATCCACTCTACTCAAATCGTAACTAGACTGATTAAATGAACCAAACAACCTGTGCCTCATTAGCACTCCGACACCACAGGGTGTAACTTCACCTTAATGCAACCAAACAACTTCCTGTTCTATGCACCGTACATCCTTTGCCAACGACGACTCAAGACATTCCGTGATGTTTACACACCAATAAAGCATACTATAACCTTTGTCAAGAACTTCCCTTTACTCGAGCCATCCCCAGTCTCAATCTCCGTAAGCCATAACTGATTCACCAACACACCTCAAAGTGGAACCAACATAGCACATAACCGTGCAATCAACAACTCAATAGCTGACTCCCCCACTTGGCTCAAAGCCATAGATCAAAACACACACGATAACTCATAATGCTTATACTCTATTACTGCCATAATACCATATTTAGATTAAACTCGGTCCTTCATAAACTCGTGAAACACCGACCATCTAGTACCTCAAATCTTCTGCAAATCTTGCATTCACCCTCGTAATAGTCAAGCCCACTCTCTTAAGCGATCAAAATTCAAATTATAATACATATATTTCCCTGGTAATAGAGATCACGCTACAAAACAACATAGGGATCACACAAATTCCAGCACACTCCGCTGGAGATAACCCACATGCTTCGCCTCAAACTACCATCTCTTCATACCCTTCCACCGTCATAGACATTACGCGGTCACTTAATCTTATGGAGTTTGAGCTCATACCGCAACATGAAATTGACTTCACTCCCAACTAGGACACATGAAAAGATTCCTCGCACACCCATAACTCGGGGCTATACCTCAAATCAGGATGGAAATCAAGCTCTTAATAGTTCTTCTATCCTGCAGTGGACCCTTCTCGTCGCTTCCAAATCATATGATTACATCTCGCATTCATAACATACTCATCGCATAGCCAACCGGCCATTACTTCTACAATTAGGGACACTACCGAACATATAAGTTTAAAAACACGTACTCACACAGTCAGCACTTAGGTGCTCAAGCCATAGGCAAAAATCCGGCCTCGAGTCCTGCAGACTGGCCCAACATCAACACACACAGATCATCGATGCAAATATAATATTGAGTGCTCGTTCGCGCATACGAATGCATAGAAGGAATTCAAAGAGTTATATTCCAAGCTGAATCAAGGACGCACGATAAGAGTTTAAGAATGTGAAGTTTTTCCTAATGGTTCTGCATCCTCCCGAGGATAAATACAGACGTCTCCGTACCGATCCGTGAGAATCTACTAAACCTGCTTATGACTCATGAGACCTATGTAACCTAGGCTCTGATACTAACTTGTCACGACCCTAAACCCAACCCGATCGTGATGGCGCCTCTCGTGAAGACAAGGCCAGCCGACACACTTCTAATTCAATTTAAACAATTAAAATAAAAACTACTAAGTCTTTAGTCAAAAATAAAATCCCAAAATATGCATTTAAGAGTTTAACTTGCGGAAATAAAACCAACACAGCCCGATATCGGGGTGTCATCAGTCATGAGCATCTAAAACAATTCTACAAGTCAGAAGTCTACTCCACTACTACATAACTGAATAAAAAAGAGCTAAGATAAAGGGAGAATGCACTGGGCTGCGAATCGCCCAGCAGCTACCTAGTAAATCTCTAAAGATCTGCTAGAACTATCAACTCGCAGTAGCAGGACCTATAGCGCCCGAATCTGCACACAGGGGTGCACGGAGTAAAGTGAGTACTCCAACTCAGTGAGTAATAAAAATAAATGAAGACTGAGTGATATAAAATCACGTTAAACACAACATTAAGCTATAAGAGGCATAACAAAATCAGGAAGTATAATTAGGCACTGAAATCTCATAAACGCCTTTTAACAGTCAAACAATATACAGGAAAAACAACTAGAAAAGGTAAGCACATAAGAACTGCCCCTCGGCACAGTAACAGCAGTATCAGCCCCTCGGGCAAAATCACTGAACATTACCAGCCCCTCGGGCTATATCTCATATCACAATGGGTACCCGCGCTCACTGGGGGTGTACAGGCTCCGGCAGGGGCCCCTTACGGCCCAAGCGCAATATCAAGCCATCTCGTGGCATCATAAGCAGGACCACGGCCTCATATCAATCTCAAGCCACCTCGTGCCGTACAATCTCAGGACCTCGACCTCATTAGCATAATCTATATATCACTGCTGCGACGTGCAGCCCGACCCAAAAGTATCCTCACAACACAGGCCCTCGGCCTTACTCAGTCGAAATCGCATAAGCCACACGGGTAACAGTAAAATATGAAGCTCAGCGCAAAATATCATTTAATGTGTTTAAAACAGAACAACATAGCTGAGTTTTGAAAATAGTGAAAATATAGCATGATTGAGCACAAGTATGAAATCAAACAGTGAGGAAAATATCACATAAAATCCCCTAAGGGTTCAAACAGTTGGCACGAAGCCCAAATATGGCATTCAGCCTAAAATATAATAATGTCAAACGATTAGCCATCAACTACGCAGTAAAACAGCCACTCGGGATGGACTAAGTCACAATCCCCAACAGTGCACGACCCCACGCTCGTCGTCTAGCGCGTGTCTCGCCTCAACATAGCCGAATGCTGTGAAATTCTGGGGTTTCATACCCTCATGACAGCATTTAAATAATTACTCACCTCGATCCGATCCAAACTCTAGCCCGTGATGTCTTTGTCCTCACGAATCGACCTCCGGATTCTCTAAATCTAGCCATAATAGTACATAACCATTAAAATATGCTAAGGGAACAAAGTGCATTCAAAAATATCCAATTTATATCAAATAATCCCGAAATTGCCCCAACCCAGCCCCAGACCCACATCTCGGAATCCAATAAAAATTACATCAATAGAATCCTGGTCCTCTCATGAGTCTATACAAACATCAAAATCGGACCTGAAATGGCCCCTCAAATCCCCACTTAAAGGCCTCTTAATCTCAAACCCTACTTACCCATTTTTTCTACTGATTTTCCATGGATTTCAAGCTTACAAATGTTAAAATTCATCATAGAAACAAGTTTAGGGTCCAAAAATCTTACCTCCATGAAACCCTCTTGAAATCCCTCTTCAATTAGCTCTCCAAAGTTTTCTCCCGAATGAAATATGGTGAAAACCCACTCAAAATCGCGAAGGGAACCTTTTTATACTTTCTGACCCCGGTATTTTCGCATCTGCGGTCAATCAACCGCATTTGCTATACCGCTTTTGCGGTCCAAGAGCCGCTTCTGCGTTTTTTCACTTATTCCCAACTTTTCGCATCTGCGATGCTATCTCCGCACCTACGCCACTGCAGGTGTGGGTACCCAACCGCTTCTGCGGTCACACCCTACCTCACCTTCTTCCGCTTCCGCGGCCTTCTACCTCGCATATGCGGCATCGCACCTGCGATCACCAATCCGCAGGTGCGGAAACAACAGAAGCAGAAAATTTGCAGCTCACCAAAATTCCAAATTTCTCCGTCAACCATCCGAAATCACCCCGAGGCCCCCGGGACCTCAACCAAAAGCACAAACATATCCCATAACCTTATTCAAACTTATACCAATCTTCAAAAAACCTCAAACAACATCGAATCAACCAAAACACATCGGATTCAAGCCTAAGTTTCCAAATTCTTCTGATTTACGCTTTTGATCAAAAACCCAACCAAACCACATCCGAATGATCTGAAATTTTGCACACACATCAAAAATCACACAACGGAGCTACTGCAACTTTCGGAATTCCATTCCGACCCATATATCAAAATCTCACCTATCAACCGGAAAACACCAAAATCTCAATTTCGCCAATTCAAGCCTAAATCTACTCCGGACCTCCAAAACACATTCCGACCACGCCCCTAAGTCCTAAATCACCCAACGGAGCTAACCAAATAACAAAAATTCCAATCCGAGATCATTAACAAACAAGTCAAAACTTGGTCAAAATTTTCAAATTTCAAGTTTCAAATTGAGAACTGTTCTTCTAAATTCATTCCGATTACCCTGAAACCGAAACCAATGATTTACATAATTCATAATGCATAATACGGGGCTAGAAATGACCGAGAATTGGCGAGCGAAGTGCAAAAGCTCAAAACGACCGATTGGGTCGTTACATCCTCCCCCACATAAACATACGTTCGTCCTTGAACGTGCCCAGAGTTATCCGTGGAGCATATATGTTGACAATGATACAGCTATAGGAGACACCAGTATAAGTTAAAAGAAAGAACCGAGTCCACGTCATAGACAAAAGCTTGAATTGCTAGAACGTTATATCATGGAGTTCCATAGCATCCACGAGGGGAAAAAGTAATAAATAATACCCTGAGCCGCATATTAGAAGATAAAGTAAGCCTACTTAAAGGCCGAGATAAAAGAGGAAACAAAAGAGTTACATAAGCTAACTGAATTAGGAGTTTGATTATTAGACCCCGATGAGTATAAAAATCATGATTCAGAACATTGTAGAATCACTCTAAATATCAGAGGTACAAAAGAGATAGTACATGGCCATATTCTATTACGACTCTATGATAAATCTAGTTAGAACAGTACTAACCTCATAAGAAGTTAGTATGAAGCTTTTGCGGGATTGTGTATGCACATGATGTGCAAGTATTATAGTAGAGTTTTAAGGTATGGATCGAAATTCCACCTATGTTGAAGGGAGGTTACGAAAGAGATAGAAGATACGATGCAAAATTTAAATATAAGTAAGGTACATGTGAAGAAGGTACAAGATGCCCAAGTACAAAAGGTTAAGAATAATCCAGATATCAAATAGAGGGATGGAAGCGTCGTAATTCTGTATCAAGAAATGATAGTGGTGTTGTCAGTGGTATGTTTCCCAACTTGTGGTCTCCAAGAGGTCTAGTTAAGAGAGTAAAGAAGAGTTAGAGACGATATGATGTCTCGCTTGAGGTCCAAAAATAACATAAGGAAATCTATGGTCCTAGCAAGTTCAAGGTTGCGAGTAGTATAAATTGATATACGTAGGTCGCAAGCTAAAGTATGGTAGAACAACAAGGTTTTAGCTAGACAGGAGTAAGGATAAGAGAAGGTGAGTGAGAAGGTGATGAGAATAGGTAAGTCTTCGGGATTAAACCCATCACAACAAGAGAGCTAATGGTTTCCATAAGTTATAAAAAGCTTAGTATAGCATGAGTGAACTCAGAGGAGTTTAAGACTAGGAGAATTTAGAAGAGATTGAATGCTTCCGTAATGGTAGAATAAGGGTGTAATTTGATAGATAAGAGGATGACGTTTAGGCCTTTGATTGGGTAATAATTGAAAGAAAAGGGATTTTTTAAATTGTATAGGATTAAAATACCCCCATAAGGTGAATCACGTTGGGATGCTATAAAATGCGGTTATTGAAGTATAGTATTGACCCTAAGTGGATCAGAAAAATAACTCCAGATGTTCCCCGATGAGACGTGAGCCCTAGTGACAATATATCACATAAGAGGTTTCAAGTGATCAGTGGTAGATTATAGATAAACATTAAAGTGAAATAACAATAGATGGATGAATGTTCCAAAGTGTGTGATGGGATTAGGCTGTCATTCATAAGATGAATAGTAATGAGGAAGCATTAAGGGACTTAAATTTATACATATAGGATAAGCAACGAGAGAGTAACCTGGAGTTGGGTAGCAGACCTTGTCCATAAAAAATAAAAGTAAGTGTTGTGGTATAATGTAAGCTACCTAGATATAGTAAAGCCATAAGCAAAGCTAACCGAGACTACGAAACAAGATATAACAATAATCGTAACTTCGACAAAGTACCGAGCGAAAAACTTCAGTACACCTATAGATTCCCAAAGGGACAACTTGTCATAATTCTGTATATGTTCACAAAGTGAGGCCTAGAGATAGACTAAAATCTGAAGGAAAAAGGAGACAAGAGTCACATAGGTGCACATATAAGCACAGAGTCGTATAGGCTGCAAGACATAATATAGCAACTGTTACGAGAATGGAAGAATTTCGACCACAAGTCATGGTGTGAGAAAGATGCCTTAAAGGGGGAATGCCGTGGACTTTGGATTTATTCACATTACAGTTGCCTAGATGGAAAGGGCAGCAGTAAAGTATTTGTAAGAGCTATAGGTTATGAGAATGATAAGCGCATTAGTCAACATTTGAGGATGAATGTTCCAAAAGGGGGAATGATGTGACACCCATATCTTCGTACGAAAGAGTATTCGCAAGTCAATTGATGTAAGATCATAAACGAGATCATCTTTGGGAGTACATAAAGTAAGTTAATCATGTTACCTTAGAGATTACAAATCTTTAAGATCATGGATAACAAGTACCAAGAAGGTTGAAAGGCGAAGAAGCTAAACAAATTGAAGAAAATAAGTTTCGTCGAATGTCGAAAAGTTAGGAACGTTATAACGTGCACTAGGGTGCTTAACAAGATAAAGAGGTTATGTTATGAGTTATTTTATTTGTATTATAGTCGTGTGTTATATTTTTAATTCAAGCAAGTTGTGGAACAAAAGTTGGCAAATGTCATCACAAGTCACATTCATAAATATGCTGAAATTTAGGTCAAATATAGATGCGGTTTTCTCCCAATATACTCGGAATTAGGGGATGATATACCTACCAAATTGAAGATCTTCGAGTCTATTTTTTATATCATTAAACCGTTCATCAATACAACATAGGAGTAGAGAGATATTTGTAGTTTCATGAGACTGCAAAGACTGTGTAGGTGACAAGTAGGTGTATCACTAAAGCTTTTTTAGCAATACATTTCATGTGTTATATGAGCTCTTTTTGGGACATATTATATAGAAAATTGAAATTCTTGGAATGTAGTTTATAACGCTCTTAACCGTTCATTCATACAACATCCGGATAAAAACATATAAGCATCGGAAGAAGAGCCAATAATAGGGTGCCAAGCTAGCACCTCTTTGACTTTTAAAAAATGGATATATATATATATATATATATATATAGGCCCGATGTCGTCTCTTTCTTCACTTTTCCACATACCACCACTAGAATAAGACCCTAAACCTATCCTCAAGCTCTCCACAAGGGTTTCCTAGAATATTAACATCCCGGGTGTGAAATCAAGAAGCGATAACACTAGAACGATCCATACGACGTAAGTATCGCTATATCGCCTCTCTTTTTCTTAGTAGTTTGAGTTTTGGAAGGTACATTATAGTTCAGAAAACGTATAATTTCTGAATTTAAGATTTAAATATCAAGGAAGGTTGATGACTTCGTTTTCTAATAGTTACAACTCACGAGACGGTGATCGGAAGCCGTGAGTTCGAGTTATTCAACTTGTAGTGGACTGTTTTGCGGGGTGTTTCGTGTTACCTTTTGCCTCTCTATTTTGCTGATGTTTTATAAAGTTATGGAGGATAAAAGGTGTGGTGAAACACCACATAATGACGGAATTATGGGCTGGTCTTTCATTGTTATATTAGTAGATGTTCATGGCGGCGTCGTCGGCCTGCATAGTTATATATAACAGCTTTTTGGTATGCTTACCCCATAGATAAGAGAGGCGTTATTTTCAGACGATTCAGAATATGTCCTCATCGGCCTAAGTTGAGGGTCACCCCTCTAGAGTTCACAGTTACACGCTTGGGCCGAGTATGGCACCGGGTGCTGGCCACGCCTCTTCAGGTTTGTGGCGTGACAAGAATACATATTAAACATGATTAATTAAAAAAAGTTTATATGAAAACAAATTTCATGTATTGATTTAATGTAAAAACTGTGTGATATAATTTTTTCTGAAAATATGCTGTGGCGGCATGTTTCTATGTGATTATGCTTCAGGAAATGCTCTACAAAGTACGGTCCCAATCAATTCGAAACCTCCAACTATATAAGTTTTTATGTCATTGATTTGTATATTCGAAAAGAAAGAAAATTTAAAGAGCTTTATAGTGGGATAGTAGGTGTTAGACTGAGAGCTAATATTGGCCTGGTTGGGGATATAGAGAGGTAAAACATTGTTTTAATACTGAAGTCACGTTAAAATGATCCTTTTTTGACCTAAAATAACATAACCAGTTTTAGTAGGATAAAAAGGAACAAACGCTAGGGTCGAAAGAATCAGGTGTCATCCAGAAGCTAACAAAGCATACTTTTAATAACAATAAATCACACAACAAACGAGAAATATACCAAAAGAGACACAAACATTTAACGTAGATGAAAAATCCACTATATAAAAGAAAGTACAAAGAGATGGGAAATTAAAAAAAAAACCTCACAAAGAGGCATACACAAGTGGCAGGCTAAAATTTTGTCCCAAAAATTCTCCCTTTAACTTCCAAGAAAAGGACTAGCCAAAAATAAAAGAATTATACTTTTTTTTATAAAAGATAAAATTAATTATGATAAATATATTATCCCTAGATAGAAAAATCAAATACGATAAGAAAATTCGAACAAACACCTAACATTAAATACAGTGGGTTGTTTCAAATTTTTATTCATAACAAGAAGAAAGAACCAAACACACAGCAGTCCTACTTTTCATAGATAATGATAATTAATTAATCATTATAATTGAAAACATTAGCTATCACGAAACCCACCGGTCAACAAAGAGAATAAAGAAAGATTCATCATCTTAATTCTTAAATAATCCTTGTGTATCAATCAAATCCCGTTTTATTATCTTTATATGGATATCAATATTCTCCTCTACATGAACATCAGATAAGCACTTCGTGAATATATCTCTATGAAACTTAATATAACCAAAACCCAAATTCTCGAGCACTAATAGATGGCTCTTTGGCCATTCTAACATAACTAGAATGAGTTTAATTTATATATATTTGTATAGGGTCAAATTTGACCCTCAGTATCTCTACGCCAGTAGGTACGCCTAATGAGTGTACGCCGACTAAACGTAGCGGGTACGACTCGGCCGTGAGGACCAAAGCGACGTCGTTTAGAACTCAGCGTCTACACTAGGGAAACGTTACCTATCTCTGTAACTTTTTGATTCGTTCGAGGAAGGTTTCCTATTATATAAAGGGGACCTCCACATTGTAAAAAGACAGCTGATCTAATACAACTCTCTCCTTTTCTGTCTTTCTCTATCTATATCTCTACTTCTGACGAAAATATCTTATGAACATACATTATCATCTTTGCAACAGTAGATCTACAACAATATTATCATCTTTGCATCTCTAGGTTTATTATATTTGATTACGATTTACCCCTTCTCTATTTTTTGATTGTTTTATCGCTTACAAAGTACATCGTTAACTTTTGAGCCAAACAATTTGGCGCCGTCTGTGGGGATTTCGAGAATCAAAACCATAGTATCCACCTAGAGATCAACCAACCACCACTCTCTACACCACTCAAAAACAGGAAATGGCCGAAAACAACACAAGATCGAAAGCCATATTGGGTGTCACTACCAATCTCCTAGGCCCTCTCAACGAGGCCTGTGACGATGGCATCCTGAATGAAACCCCAAGCATCACACCAGGTGCGGAGATCTCACCTTCCCCATCCGAAGGTCTAACGATCTTACACAAAGGAGCTTCCACATCTACAGCCACGGAAGCATCCTCAGCGGTCAAAGAGCTACTGGAAAGATGGCTAACAAGCGCTCTAAGTGGCTTGGTTGAAAGGCCACAGCAAAATAACGTCGGATGTACACCAACGGTAGGTACCATTGCGGCAGTGGGTGAACCAGAAATTACACTGGTAAATAACAGACCCATCGAGACACAAACCAACGATGGCACGCTAACAGCCATCTTAAAGAAGATGGAAGAAATAGAAAATGAAAATGAGGCGCTCCGCGGTCAGATGAAGGAACATCAGGAGAGGGTCGACAAGATCCCCGGTGCTCCCAAGTTGCTACCAAAACGCGACGTAGGAAGGTTCGTCGAACAACCATACACCGAAGAAGCTGCTCCTCACTCCACCCCAAAAACCTTCAAAATGCCACCATACTTGAGGGTATATGACGGAACCACCGATCCCGAGGATCATCTGATCCACTACGTCACTGCTGTGAAAGGCAACGACCTATCAAAAGAACAGGTACCGTCAGTACTACTGAAGAAGTTTGGCGAGACGTTGACAGGAGGGGCCTTAACATGGTACTCTCAGCTACCGGCTAAAGCAATATCAACGTTCGAGGAAATGGCAGATAAATTCGTCACAGCCCATGCAGGCGCGAAGAAAGCAGAAGCCAGGGTCAACGACATCTTCGCCATCAGGCAAAACGCAGGAGAGGGACTCAGGGACTTCCTGGCAAGGTTTAACAGGGTAAGGATGAGCCTACCAAACGTATCGGAAGGTATGGCAGTCGCCGCTTTCCAGAACGGGCTAAGCAGAAATGGTTCGAGGGCAACCAAGAAACTGCTGAGTCGCCTCATGAAATATCCCCCTACCACATGGGAAGAAATCCACAACGCTTACTGAGCCGAGGTATGAGCGGACGAGGATGATCTAAATGGGCAGACCCAACGGTGAACAGCGATACACTCGGAAACAAGGAGAGATCGACGGAACGAAGGACGACGAGAACAACTCCCTCGTTCCAACAGAGATCGACACCAGCCGTACACCAGATCCTCCCATCCGCCACCAAGGCATACAGACGCACTACAGTGACACGTTGCCCCACTGCGAAACGAAAGAGGTACGCCCCCTTTATTAACCGCCCATAACTTTTGTGTGTCTCCTTCAGAGATAGTGTACGCACTGGAGAAGCTAGGCACCAAGGCGCACTGGCCGCAAAAGATGAAATCAGACCCTGCCACAAGGAAATCAAACGCCCTGTGTGAGTTCCATCAGGAACGAGGACACAAAACCGAAAACTGCATCGGCCTACGGCAATAAGTGGTCAGGATGCTGAACCAGGGATACCTAAGGGAGCTACTCAGTGACAAAGGAAAAATAAACTTTGCACGCGGACGGGAACAGTCCCACGGACCGCGAAAGCCGCCTTCCCCAGCGCGCACGATAAACATGATCGTCGGAGGCGGCGACGAGGCAGCGATCAATCACGTCAAACTCGCCACCACACACAGACTAAAGCGGACCATCGCCCATGAACGGTATGAGGACTTCGAAGATAGTATCACCTTCGATAAGTCTGATGCCGACGGTTTGTCTTTCCCTCATTATGATGCTTTAGTTATCACTTTACGTATCGCTGATACAGATGTTAAAAGAGTCATGATCGATGACGGAAGCGGCGCCTGTATTATCCACCCAAGGGTCCTCATACAAATGGGACTCGAGGATAAGGTAATACCGCGCTGCATAACACTAACCGATTTTAACAATGCAGTGGAACGGACGTCCGGAGAAATAGCACTGCCCGTCTTAGCAGGAGGAGTCACGCTGGAAACAACTTTCCACGTGATGAACCAAGAAACGGCGTACAACGTCATCATAGGACGCCCATGGATACACGCCATGCGAGCGGTCCCTTCAAGCCACTACCAAGTGATCAAATTTCCTACCCCATGGGGAGTATTCAGCATTCGAGGCGAGCCACGCACCGCACAAGAATGCTACAAAATAGCCCAAGACTGCGCCCACACCCAACAGCTAAAGGGGGCGAGCGCGGAGGCATAGCAATTAGCCGTGTCGGGAACTAAGGTCAACCCGATAACGGACGTGATCAAAGACCCCGACATCGTGAAAGCCTGTAAAGCAACGGTCGAAGACCTCGACCCAGTCCAATTGGACAAAATCGATCCTACGAAGAAAGCCTATATCGGGCAAAGTCTCGCCAACCCAAGTAAGTATTGTGAATTCTTAACTAACCATGCAGATTTGTTCGCCTTTTCCCATTCAGATATGCCGGGAATCCCGCGAGACATCGCCACCCACAAGCTGAATGTCGATCCATTACATCCGCCCGTGCGACAGATGAGGAGAAAATTCAACGCCGCTATCAATGAAGCGGTCGGTAAAGAAGTAGACGAGCTACTGGCCAACGGCTCCATCAGGGAATCAAAGTACCCCGAGTGGGTCGCCAACGTTGTCATGGTAAAAAAGAGGAACGGGAAGTGGAGAATGTGCGTAGATTTCACCGATCTGAACAAGGCATGCCCAAAAGATTCATTCCCACTACCCCACATCGACCAACTGATCGATGCCACTGCAGGACATGAACTACTGAGCTTCCTAGACGCCTACTCCGGCTACAATCAAATTATGATGGCCGAGGAGGACCAAGAGAAGACAACTTTCATCACCCACCAAGGGACTTACTACTACAAAGTAATGCCCTTCGAGCTCAAAAATGCGGGGGCTACATACTAGAGACTAGTAACCAAAATGTTCAAAGAGCAGCTCGGTAAGACTATGGAAGTCTATATCGACGACATGCTAGTAAAGTCGACAAGAAAAGAGGACCACCTCGACCATCTGAAAGAAGCCTTCGAAATATTGAGAAAATACGGGATGAAACTGAACCCCGAGAAATGCGCCTTCGGCGTGGCATCAGGAAAATTCTTAGGGTTTCTCGTATCACAACGAGGTATCGAAGTCAATCCAGATCAAATCAAGGCAATAGACGCAATACCAGAGATACTGAACAGCAAAAAGCAGGTGCAAAAACTGACCGGGCGAATAGCCGCCTTGTCTAGGTTCATCTCACGGTCCTCCGATAGATGCCACAAGTTTTTCAGTGTGCTACGAAAGGACAATGGGTTACAATGGAACGAGGAATGCATCGAGGCCCTAAAGAAATTAAAGGTGTACCTGTCTTCACCGCCACTGCTAGCCAAAGCAGACCCAGGTGAACCACTGCTGGTGTATTTGGCCGTGTCCGAGGTTGCCGTCAGCGCAGTCCTAGTCCGCGAAAGTGAAGGTACACAATCTCCTATTTACTATATTAGCAAAACCTCAGTGGACGCCGAAACACGGTATCCACATCTTGAAAAATTAGCTTTGGCATTGGTCGTAGCTTCACGGAAGCTCCGACCCTATTTCCAATGCCACCCCATAAAGGTAGTGACGACCTTCCCCTTGAGAAGTATCCTACACAAACCTGAGTTATCAGGCAGACTCGCCCGATGGGCCATAGAGCTCAGTGAGCACGATATCTCATATCACCCAAGGAGCGCCATCAAGTCGCAAGTACTTGCCGACTTCGTGGCTGACTTCAGCGCAGAGATCTTACCAGAAGCGGAATTGGAGGCACGCCCTGCCCCCTCCGATGCCGAACTATGGACTCTTTACACTGATGGCGCCGCTAACGCCTCGGGATCGGGACTGGGACTCGTTCTCGAGGTCCCCACGGGCGAAACAATTCGCCAGTCCATACGATGCCCCGAGATGACTAACAACGAAGCCGAGTACGAGGCTGTTATTGCAGGTTTGAAACTAGCCATCAAGTATGGAGCTCGACGACTCGTTCTATATTGCGACTCTCAGCTCGTGGTGAACCAGGTCACTGGGACTTACCAAATCAAGGAGCAGAGGTTGCAAAAATACCAGTCAGAAGTCCACAGGCTAATGACCAAGTTCGACGAGTGCCGCTTCGAACAAGTTCCGAGAGCACAAAACGTAGAGGCAGACGGCTTAGCAAAATTAGCCGCAGCCACTAAAAACTTCAACAAAGAAAGCGTGGTCACCCTCCTCCATTCAGCCATAGATCACACCGAGGTACTCTCTTTGAATTTGACTTGGGACTGGCGCAACCAATTTGTATCCTACTTGCAAGATGGAACACTCCCACTCGAAAAAAAAAAGCCAAGAAGCTCCGCGTACAGGCCGCCCGTTATTGCCTAATAAACCGCGAGCTCTATAAAAGGACGTTTGGCGGACCCCTAGCCAAGTGTCTAGGGTCGCAACAGACGCGACCAGTGCTCGAAGAGGTACATGAAGGACATTGCGGTGCCCATACAGGCAACCGCGCCCTCGTGCGCTGCCTGATACGGGCCGGCTATTATTGGCCCACCATGAAGAAAGACGCAGCAGAATATGTCCGCCGATGCGAACAATGCCAAAAGTATGCCCCCATGATACACCAACCAGGAGAACCACTCCACTCTGTCACTTCCCCATGGCCCTTCATCAAATGGGGAATGGACATAGTCGGTCCCCTACCAGCAGGGCGAGGGAAGGTATGATTTCTATTAGTTTTAACTGACTATTTTTCTAAATGGGTGGAAGCAGGAGCGTACGCCCAAATACGCGAACAGGAAGTGATCGCCTTCATTTGGAAAAATATTATATGCCGCTTCGGCATCCCCAAAGAAATCAGTTGTGACAACGGGCGACAGTTCATCGGCCAAAAAACGACCGAATTCCTCGTATAACACCGTTAGACAACTACTTTCTAGTGGAATTATCACTATTAATTATGTAAGATCAAAGGATAATGTGGCGGACCCGCTTACAAAAGGCCTAACTAGAGAGGGAGTTGAAAAATCATCTAAAGGAATGGGACTATGGCTGAGGACAAGTCATCATGGCGGTAACTCTACCTAGAATTTTGGATATTCCGAGATCTAGGTTCAAGGAGCTCAAACAAGTTGTGATTGACCGGTTCAACA